>NC_059226.1:32067464-32069964 GCF_020615455.1 Coregonus clupeaformis | reverse complement strand
CGACCCCCCCACCTGCCCGGTAACTGTGAATCACCATGATGTGGAGGCCTTACTGGATTCTGGTAGCCGGGCCACCCTGGTGCGTAAGGATTTGGTGGGCCCCACGTGTCTGACCCCGGGAAAGTCCTCCCAGTTTCCTGTGTCCATGGGGACACCAGAGAATACCCCATTACTGAACTTACAATGACCAGCACACGGGGAACCATACACACGACGGCGGGGGTGGTTGATTCCCTCCCCGTCCCTGTCCTAATTGGACGAGACTGCCCAGCCTTTTACCCACTCTGAGAGAGAGTCTCAGGAGAGGATAACCCGAGTACCTCGGAAACGGAGAGGCAAGACTCATCCTGGGAAGGCTCCGGTGCAATCCTCCGAGTTACTCACTCCCGCCCGGGCTCTGATAGGGATGGCAGGTGCCCAGACCGACACAGAGACGGAGCTACAGAATCTGGACAAAGAACTGTCTGGTCTGAAGGGGACCGCTGAGAGGTATCGTTTGTTAAAGCAACAGTTAGACATGAAGACAGAAGAGTTAGATATCCTCCAGGCTAAACTCCAACAGAGCTCCTTCCCTAAGCAACAGGAGGAGCTGGAGAGGCTGCGCAGGACCATCGAGGAGTGTGAGGAGACCCTGCGCAGTAGTAAGGAGGTCCAGAAGAAGGCAGAGGAGAAGTACAAGGTGTTGGAGAACAAGATGAAGAATGCGGAGGCAGAGAGAGAGAAGGAACTGAAAGCTGCTCAACAGAAGCTAAACTCTGCTAAAACCAAGGCTGATGCGTTCAGTAAGAAACTCAAGGAGAGACAACAGGAGGCGGAGTCCCTGGTCCTAGAGTTGGAGGAGTTGAAGAGAGAGCAGTCTGGCAAGCACCACGGCAATGCGGACGCCCTCTCCCGGCGTGATGCCTTCTTCGCTGCCTTTACCCGACGAGGACGTCGGTCCCGAGAGGGGGGATGTGTGATGTCACGAGAGGCTGTGTCCTGGAGGGACGTTACATCCCCCTGAGGTGGCTGCAAACCCAGACAGCTATGGCTCCATCTGCTGGTATGTCCGGGAACTCCAACCCTCTATGGCCAATCTTCCCACGCAGCTGAAACCAATCAGGAGGTGATGAGCTGAAGGTTTGTTGAAGGGAAGAGACACGGTCTCCCAAGCTGGGCTCTCTGGAGGACAAGAGTGCTGCACGTCCACTTCCATGAGGAATATAAGGATTTGGAGATACTTACCTTGGGGAAATACTCACCTTTGGATATATGCACCTGTGGAAATACGTGTGGGACATTTGGAAGGACGTTTTGCTGGGTTGGCCACTAGCTGCAACGTGGAATACAGTAAGACTGGGGAAAAGTTATTTGAGCGAGGGAGAGTTATGATTTTGGATGTGGAAGAGACATCCCTGAACTGTTAACCCTTAAAGAGCCACCAGAGAACAGAATTGTGTTATACTTTCGTTAGTTTCCCAAGACCTTTAATAAAATCCTTGTTTTGGTTGAACCTGGTCTCCTTGCACTACTTGAGCAATCCCGCTGAAAGCTGTGTAGCCCCTCGTGACATCACAGTGTGTGTGTGTGTAGCTGTGTGTAGCAGTGTGTAGCAGTGTGCTATCCCGGGAGTGAACTGAGTACTAATGGAGTAAACAACTGTTCTCTGTGTCATTATCTTGACAGGACAGAGTTCAGGGTTAAAGCCTCACCACATGTGAGGAGAGGAGAGGAGAGGAGAGGAGAGGAGAGGAGAGGAGAGGAGAGGAGAGGAGAGGAGAGGAGAGGAGAGGAGAGGAGAGGAGAGGAGAGAGGAGAGGAGAGGAGAGGAGAGGAGAGGAGAGGAGAGGAGAGGAGAGGAGGAGAGGAGAAGAGAAGAGAAGAGAAGAGAAGAGAAGAGAAGAGAAGAGAAGAGAAGAGAAGAGAAGAGAAGAGAAAGAGAAGAGAAGAGAAGAGAAGAGAAGAGAAGAGAAGAGAAGAGAAGAGAAGAGAAGAGAAGAGAAGAGAAGAGAAGAGAAGAGAAGAGAAGAGAAGAGAGGAGAGGAGAGGAGAGGAGAGGAGAGGAGAGGAGAGGAGAGGAGAGGAGAGGAGAGGAGAGGAGAGGAGAGGAGAGGAGAGGAGAGGAGAGGAGAGGAGAGGAGAGGAGAGGAGAGGAGAGGAGAGGAGAGGAGAGGAGAGGAGAGGAGATGAACTCTAAATGCACTTTATTTGTGTGTCGTTCTGGTTAAGAGCGTCCACTACAGATGAATGAAGGCAGGACCTCTAAGTCTTGGTTGTGTCGTTCTGGTTAAGAGCGTCCACTACAGATTAATGAAGGCAGGACCTCTAAGTCTTGGTTGTGCCGTTCTGGTTAAGAGCGTCCACTACAGATGAATGAAGGCAGGACCTCTAAGTCTTGGTTGTGCCGTTCTGGTTAAGAGCGTCCACTACAGATGAATGAAGGCAGGACCTCTAAGTCTTGGTTGTGTCGTTCTGGTTAAGAGCGTCCACTACAGATGAATGAAGGCAGGACCTCTAAGGC
>NC_059226.1:32054964-32062464 GCF_020615455.1 Coregonus clupeaformis | reverse complement strand
GGGCTGAGCTATGATGAATAAATAAGTTGTAGGTGTGTCGAGGCTTGGCCCGTCACTGGCCAACCAGAACATGGATTCAACTGAGATTTTGTGTCACTGATCTACACACAAAACCTCATAATGTCAAAGTGGAATTATGTTTATAGAAATGTTTACAAATTCATAAAAAATGAAAAGATAAGCCAATCAACCCTTAGTTATGGCAAGCCTAAATAAGCTCAGGAGTAAACATTTGCTTAGCAAGTCACATAATAAGTTGCATGGACTCAGTCAGTGTACAATAATTATATTTGAATGACTACCCCATCTCTGTACCCCACAAATACAATTATCTGTAAGGTCCCTCAATCGAGCAGTGAATTTCAAGCACAGATTCAACCACAAAGACCAGGGAGGTTTTCCAATGCCTCGCAAATAAGGGCACCTATTGGTAGATGGGTAAAAATTTAAAAAAGCAAACATTTAATATACCTTTGAGCATGGTGAAGTTATTAATTACACTTAGGATGGTGTATCAATACACCCAGTCACTACAAAGATACAGGCATCCTTCCTAACTCAGTTGAGCCCAATGGTGAATTTAAAACAGTTATAGAGTTTAATGGCTGTGATAGGAGAAAACTGAGGCTGGATCAACAACATTGTAGTTACTCCACAATACTAACAAAACATTTCCAAACATGCATCATGTTTGCAATAAGGCACTAAAAAAGTAATGCAAAGAATATGGCAAATAAATGAACTTTTTGTACTGAATACAAAGCGTTATGTTTGGGGCAAATCCAACACAACACATCAATGAGTAGCACTCTTCATATTTTCAAGCATGGTGGTGGCTGCATCATATGTTCTACTTTAGTTTATTTAGTAAGTATTTTCTTAACTCTATTTCTTGAACTGCATTGTTGGTTAAGGGCTTGTAAGTAAGCATTTCACTGTAAGGTCTACACCTGTTGTATTCGGCACATGTGACAAATAACATTTGATTTGATGTATGGGTATACTTGTCTTCGGCAAGGTCTAGGGAGTTGTTTAGGTTTAAAAAATAAACAGAATAGAGATAAGCACTGGCAAAATCCTAGAGGAAAACCAGGTACTGTATGCTTTCCAACAGACACAAATTCACCAGTGTTTCTCTATTGATCTTTTTTTCTCTACCCTGTAACTTTCTCACTCATCATTACTCAAATCAAATCAAATCAAATGTGATTTGCCATATGCGCCGAATACAACAGGTGCAGACCTTACAGTGAAGAGTGGCCAGAAAAAATCCATTGCTTAAAGAAAAAAATATGTTTGGTGTTCGGCAAAAGGCATGTGGGAGACTCCCCAAACATATGGAAGAAGGTACTCTGGTCAGATGAGACTAAAATCTAGCTTTTTGGCGCAAACCCATCACCCCGAGAACACCATGCCCACAGTGATGCATGGTGGTGGCAGCATCATGATGTGGGGATGTTTTTCATCAGCAGGGACTGGGAAACTGGTCAGAATTGAAGGAATGATGGATGGCGCTGAATACAGGGAAATTCTTGAGGGAACCTGTTTCAGTCTTCCAGAGATTTGACTGGGACGGAGGTTCACCTTCCAGCAGGACAATGACCCTAAGCATACTGCTAAAGCAACACTTGAGTGGTTTAAGGGGAAATATTTAAATGTCTTGGAATGGCCTAGTCAAAGCCCAGACCTTAATCCAATTGAGAATCTGTGGTATGACTTAAAGATTGCTGTACACCAGCGGAACCCATCCAACTTGAAGGAGCTGGAGCAGTTTTGCCTTGAAGAATGGGCAACAATCCCAGTTGCTAGATGTGCCAAGCTTATAGAGACATACCCCAAGATACTTGCAGCTGTAATTGCTGCAAAAGGTGGCTCTACAAAGTATTGACTTTGGGGGAGTGAATAGTTATGCACACTCACTTTTTTTTGTCATATTTCTTGTTTGTTTCACAATAAAACATATTTTGCATCTTCAAAGTGGTAGGCATGTTGTGTAAATCAAATGATACAAACCCCCCAAAAATCCATTTTATTTCCAGGTTGTAAGGCAACAAAATAGGAAAAATGCCAAGGGGGGTGAATACCTTCGCAAGTCACTGTACCTCAGCATTTGAATTATTTATTTTATAAAGTCATTACTGCTCATCTTTATCAAGGGTGTCAATAATTATGGACCTGACTGTATCTGCAGTATATCATTCAAAAACTAGCAAAGAAAAAATGACAAAGTATTTAACCTATTTCCATTGAGTATATTCATACACAAACTATGAAGGATTGGCCCTGACACGTTCAAGTATTTCCCATTGTGGTGTTATGTGGTGTTATGTGGTGTTATTGTGGTGTTATGTGGTGTTATTGTGGTGTTATTGTGGTGTTATGTGGTGTTATGTGGTGTTATTGTGGTGTTACTGTGGTGTTATGTGGTGTTATTGTGGTGTTATGTGGTGTTATTGTGGTGTTATGTGGTGTTATGTGGTGTTATTGTGGTGTTGTGTGGTGTTATTGTGGTGTTACTGTGGTGTTATGTGGTGTTATTGTGGTGTTATTGTGGTGTTATGTGGTGTTATTGCGGTGTTACTGTGGTGTTATGTGGTGTTATTGTGGTGTTATGTGTTGTTATGTGGTGTTATGTGGTGTTATTGTGGTGTTATGTGGTGTTATTGTGGTGTTATGTGGTGTTATTGTGGTGTTTTGTGGTGTTATTGTGGTGTTATGTGTTGTTATGTGGTGTTATTGTGGTGTTATGTGGTGTTATTGTGGTGTTTTGTAGTGTTATTGTGGTGTTATGTGGTGTTATTGTGGTGTTTTGTGGTGTTATTGTGGTGTTATGTGGTGTTATGTGGTGTTATTGTGGTGTTATTGTGGTGTTATGTGGTGTTATGTGGTGTTATTGTGGTGTTATGTGGTGTTATTGTGGTGTTTTGTGGTGTTATTGTGGTGTTATGTGTTATGTGGTGTTATTGTGGTGTTATGTGGTGTTATTGTGGTGTTATTGTGGTGTTATTGTGGTGTTATGTGGTGTTATTGTATGTTTTGGTAGAGCTGGTATAGAGCTGCTGTGTGAACCATGGAGGTACTGGTAAGCAATGACAATCTGCACTGTCTGCACAATCTCTCGGGGTATGGGATCTAGCCCTCTAATTCAGCCCCCCGGGGCAGTGGGGAATATCAATATTTCAACGTGAGAGGCTCCATGGACACGTCACAGAGGACCAAAGACTCCTGTCACTAAGACAATAAGGGGTTGACGCAAGGACAAATGAACCAAGCAAGCGACTGTTATTAGAGGATTGAGAATTGAAGCTTTGGTGAAGGTTGATAGAAAGTGAATCTTTGGAAAGAAGGAAGCAATGTGGAGGAATTTCTTCTTTAGAAGAGCATTGAGAAGAAGAAAAAAGCTTTTGTGCTGATGTTGTTGAATTGTAGAATAATTCTGGAAGTATTCAAGCCTAATACTGGACCTTTACCTTTATGAAGATAAACCTCATCACAATTACCTGAGGAACTATAGGCCTACTGCAGGTTGTATTCACTATTCAGGCCCTAATACTGGACCTTTACCTTTATGAAGATAAACCTCATCACAATTACCTGAGGAACTATAGGCCTACTGCAGGTTGTATTCACTATTCAGGCCCTAATACTGGACCTTTACCTTTATGAAGATAAACCTCATCACAATTACCTGAGGAACTATAGGCCTACTGCAGGTTGTATTCACTATTCAGGCCCTAATACTGGACCTTTACCTTTATGAAGATAAACCTCATCACAATTACCTGAGGAACTATAGGTCTACTGCAGGTTGTATTCACTATTCAGGCCCTAATACTGGACCTTTACCTTTATGAAGATAAACCTCATCACAATTACCTGAGGAACTATAGGCCTACTGCAGGTTGTATTCACTATTCAGGCCCTAATACTGGACCTTTATGAAGATAAACCTCATCACAATTACCTGAGGAACTATAGGCCTACTGCAGGTTGTATTCACTATTCAGGCCCTAATACTGGACCTTTATGAAGATAAACCTCATCACAATTACCTGAGGAACTATAGGCCTACTGCAGGTTGTACTTCACTATTCAGGCCCTAATACTGGACCTTTATGAAGATAAACCTCATCACAATTACCTGAGGAACTATAGGTCTACTGCAGGTTGTATTCACTATTCAGGCCCTAATACTGGACCTTTATGAAGATAAACCTCATCACAATTACCTGAGGAACTATAGGCCTACTGCAGGTTGTATTCACTATTCAGGCCCTAATACTGGACCTTTACCTTTATGAAGATAAACCTCATCACAATTACCTGAGGAACTATAGGCCTACTGCAGGTTGTATTCACTATTCAGGCCCTAATACTGGACCTTTACCTTTATGAAGATAAACCTCATGTGACACTCTGGCTCCAGGGACTCTGATTTATGGAGCCAGGGTTGTTCATTTTCATTTGGGTGTATTTCTATGTTGGGATTTCTAGTTGTGCATTTCTATGTTGTGGTGGTTCTTGATTATTCATGTGACTCCCAATCGGAGGTAACGAGTGACAGCTGTCGGCTCGTTATCTCTGATTGGGAGCCATATTTAAACTGTTGTGGTTTCACTGTGTGTTTGTGGGTTTTTGTTCCGTGTTCAGTCGTGTACTGTTGGACTTCACGTTTCGTCAGTGTTTATTGTTTTGGTTAGTGTACTTTATCTTAATAAAGTCATGTTCACTCAACGCGCTGCGCTTTGGTCTACTCATTCGTCAGACGACCGTGACAGAAAAACCCACCATAGAAGGACCAAGCAGCGTGTCCAGGAGCAAGACAGCTGGACATGGGAGGAAGCGCCTGGTAAGGAGATCGAGAGGCTGGCGATGGCCCAGGTGGGCAAATCGTGGTCCTGGGAGGACATGCTCGGGGCAAGGGACCTTGGGGGAAGATCAAGGCCCTGGCGAGAGAGGAGCACTGGCGTCAGCAGGGCCATCATCGTTGGAAGGACGAAGCAACCCCAAAAAGTTTTTGGGGGCACATGGTTTGGGCGGCTGGGCAGCAGGAGGCTGCCACAGGGAGACGTGGAGAGAAGGCTATCGGATTACGGGAGCCATTGGCGAGTAGAGGAAGGGAAGTTGTTGCGGCACGGCGTGAGAGACTGATGTGTGTTACCAGTCCGGTCCGGCCCGTTCCTGATCCCCAGTTAAAGCCAGTGGTGTGTGTTCCCAGTACGGACCGGCCTGTTCCTACTCACGCATCAAGCCCACGGTGTGCGTCGCCAGCCCAGCCCGGCCTGTTCCTGCTCACGCACAGAACCTACGGTGTGCGTCGCCAGCCCAGCCCGGCCTGTTCCTGCTCCACGCACCAAGATACGATGTGCGTGCAGCCCTGCCCGGCCTGTTCCTGCTCCACGCACCAAGGATACGGTGTGCGTCGACAGCCCTGCCCGGCCTGTTCCTGCTCCACGCACCAAGCCCACGGTGTGCGTCGCCAGCCCAGCCCGGCATGTTCCTGCTCCACGCACAGAACCTACGGTGTGCGTCGCCAGCCCAGCCCGGCCTGTTCCGGCTCCACGCACAGAACCTACGGTGTGCGTCGCCAGCCCAGCCCGGCCTGTTCCTGCTCCACGCACAGAGGATACAGTGTGTCGTCGACAGCCCTGCCCGGCCTGTTCCCGGCTCACGCACCAGGGATAGGTGCGCTTCGCCAGCCCGGCCCGGCCTGTTCCGGCACCACGCATCAGGCCTACGGTGCGTCCCCCAGGGCCCAGCATGCCCTGTTCCTTCTCCCCGCACTAGCCCTGAGATGCGTGTCCTCAGCCCGGTACCTCCAGTTCCGGCACCACGCACCAGGCCTACGGTGCGCCTCAGACGGCCAGAATCTGCCGTCTGCCCAAGGGCCTGAACTGCCCGTCTGCCCAACGGCGCCTGAACTGCCCGTCTGCCCAAACGCGGTGCCTGAACTGCCCGTCTGCCCAACGGCGCTTGAACTACCCGTCTGCCCTACGGCGCTAAAGCCGCCCGTCTGTACTGAGCCTGCAAAGCCGCCCGTCTGCCATGAGCCTTCAGAGCCGTCCGCCAGATCGGAGCCGCTAGAGCCTTCCGCCAGACAGGAGCCGCTAGAGCCTTCCGCTCAGACAGGATCAGCCAGAGCCGTCTGCCAGACAGGATCAGCCAGAGCCTTCCGCCAGACAGGATCAGCCAGAGCCTTCCGCCAGACAGGATCAGCCAGAGCCTTCCGCCAGCTATGAGCAGCCAGATCCGTCAGCCAGCCACGAGCAGCCAGAGCCTTCCGCCAGCCACGAGCAGCCAGATCCGTCAGCCAGCCGCGAGCAGCCAGATCCGTCAGCCAGCCACGAGCAGCCAGATCCGTCAGCCGGCCGCGAGCCGTCCAGCCAGGATCCGCCAGAGCCGTCCAGCCAGGATCCGCCAGAGCCGTCCAGCCAGGATCCGCCAGAGCCGTCCAGCCAGGATCCGCCAGAGCCGTCCAGCCAGGATCCGCCATTTAGTCCGGTGCTGCCCCTTAGCCCTGTGCTGTCCCTTATCCTGGTGCTGCCCCTTATCCTGGTACTGCCCCTTATCCTGGTGCTGCCCCTTAGTCCGGTGCTGCCCCTTAGTCTGGTGCTGCCCCTTATCCTGGTGCTGCCCCTTATCCTGGTGCTGCCCCTTATCCTGGTGCTGCCCCTTATCCTGGTGCTGCCCCTTATCCTGGTGCTGCCCCTTATCCTGGTGCTGCCCCTTAGTCCGGTGCTGCCCCTTATCCTGGTGCTGCCCCTTATCCTGGTGCTGCCCCTTATCCTGGTGCTGCCCCTTATCCTGGTGCTGCCCCTTATCCTGGTGCTGCCCCTTAGTCCGGTGCTGC
The DNA here is from genome assembly GCF_020615455.1 of Coregonus clupeaformis. Classification (NCBI taxonomy): domain Eukaryota; kingdom Metazoa; phylum Chordata; class Actinopteri; order Salmoniformes; family Salmonidae; genus Coregonus; species Coregonus clupeaformis. The sequence goes on along the minus strand of NC_059226.1, from coordinate 32,055,614 downwards.
CCCTTAGTCTGGTGCTGCCCCTTATCCTGGTGCTGCCCCTTCTCCTGGTGCTGTCCCTTAGTCCGGTGTTGCCCCCTAGTCCGGTGCTGCCTCTTAGTCCGGTGCTGCCCCTTAATCCAGTGGGGTTATATTGGAGGGTGGTCATTTGGAGGAGGCTACGTAAGCGGGTAGTGACTATGGTGGGGTGGGGACCACGACCAGTGCCAGAGCCGCCACCATGGACAGACGCCCACCCTCCCCTAGACTGTATGCTGGTGCGCCCGGAGTTCGCACCTTTAGGGGGGGGTACTGTGACACTCTGGCTCCAGGGACTCTGATTTATGGAGCCAGGGTTGTTCATTTTCATTTGGGTGTATTTCTATGTTGGGATTTCTAGTTGTGCATTTCTATGTTGTGGTGGTTCTTGATTATTCATGTGACTCCCAATCGGAGGTAACGAGTGACAGCTGTCGGCTCGTTATCTCTGATTGGGAGCCATATTTAAACTGTTGTGGTTTCACTGTGTGTTTGTGGGTTTTTGTTCCGTGTTCAGTCGTGTACTGTTGGACTTCACGTTTCGTCAGTGTTTATTGTTTTGGTTAGTGTACTTTATCTTAATAAAGTCATGTTCACTCAACGCGCTGCGCTTTGGTCTACTCATTCGTCAGACG
>NC_059226.1:31365789-31388289 GCF_020615455.1 Coregonus clupeaformis | reverse complement strand
ATAGAGAAGGGGGATGAGGAAAGGAGGAGGGAGGCCTGAGCCTCCTCTCCCTCTGGTCCCTCTCCTGTTTGTCTTCATTAGCTTCATTAGCCACTAATGTAAACACTCAATGTGTTCTCCTCTAAGACCCTTAGGGAATAAGAGAGAGAGAGAGAGAGAGAGAGAGAGAGAGAGAGAGAGAGAGAGAGAGAGAGAGAGAGAGAGAGAGAGAGAGAGAGAGAGAGAGAGAGAGAGAGAGAGAGAGAGAGAGAGAGAGAGAGAGAGAGAGAGAGAGAGAGAGAGAGAGAGAGAGAGAGAGATCTAAATACAACCCATATTTATGTTTATTTATTTACCCTTAGGGAATGAGAGAGAGAGAGAGAGAGAGAGAGAGAGAGAGAGCAAGAGAGAGAGAGCAAGAGAGCGAGAGATCTAAATACAACCCATATTTATGTTTATTTATTTTCCCGTTTGTACTTTAACTATTTGCACATTGTTACAACACTGTATATAGACATAATATGACATTTGAAATGTCTTTAATCTTTTGGAACTTCTGAGTGTAATGTTTTACTGTTAATACTTATTGTTTATTTCACTTTTGTTTACTATCTACTTCACTTGCATTGGCAATGTTAACATACGTTTCCCATGCCAATAAAGCCCTTAAATTGAATTGAGAGAGAGAGAGGGAAACTGGGAAGCTGAGATACAGAGAGTGAGAGCAGGCTCTGTCCAATACCTGGCTGGACTATTGTAGAAATGACATATGAAACACTACCGTTAGGTCTTGCTTAGCAGATAACTTGCAGACTTGTGAGTGTGTGTTCACCATGACCAGTTAGCTGAGCTCCACCAGAACAGGTCCTAAACCTGTTATAAACTCAATGTGTTTGTGTGTGTGTTTGTCCAGCCTGCGACATGAATGTGCACAATCAGTGTGTGATGAACGTGCCAAGCCTGTGTGGGACAGACCACACGGAGCGCAGAGGACGCATCTTCCTCAAGATCGAAGTCAGCGGAGACAGGCTACACGTCACAGGTGAGTCGCACGCTACAAGGGAGACATGACTGAATGATACATGCTAGCTACCTGTAAGTGACATGACAGACTACACTACATGTTAGCTACATGTGAGTGGTGAGTGCCATGACACAGACTACATGCTACATGCTAGCTACGATACGTTTGACTGACATGACACTGACTACATGCCACATGCTACCTATACATGATTGACATGACACTTACATACTACATGCTAGCTACAGGTGAGTGGCATAGCACAAGTGTCATGCTATTCAAGGAGACTAAGTGATGAGCTGCATTCTACATGTCATGGTCAGTCACATGCTACACACAACATTTGAGTGACATCCTAATACCCTTTTGAGTACGCAGAATATGTCTCTTCCCTGTCTCCTTCTATCTATCAACCTCTCTCTCTCTCTCTCTCTCTCTCTCTCTCTCTCTCTCTCTCTCTCTCTCTCTCTCTCTCTCTCTCTCTCTCTCTCTCTCTCACGCGCACACACACACAAACACGCAAGCACACACACACACATAGACAAACACGCACACTTGACATGTGGTAGTAACTACGTATTTATTCAACAAGAACCCGAAAAGGATCTGACAGCATATATAAAATGAAAACTGTGAAACACTGAACCTTATCACTGGCCATGTTTCATAGTCCCTGATTGTGTTGAAATGTCTCTCTCTCTCTCTCTCTCTCTCTCTCTCTCTCTCTCTCTCTCTCTCTCTCTCTCTCTCTCTCTCTCCTGGGCAGGGGTGGCTGATATCTGGCCCTCCGCCTGGTGCTTTAGCTGGCACTGCCAGATGAAAGAGGGGGGGTGGTGAGGAGGAGGGCAGCACGCCACGTGTGGATAGCCAGGGTGGTTCGGGTCAGGCCTGTGACAGCGAGGAGTGTTGGCAGGGGCCCCATCTGATACCCCTTACCCCCCCTCGGTCTCACTCTGGGTGGGCAGTACCCTCCTCGCCTCTCCCCTCCATTTCAACACAATCAGGGACTATGAAACATGGCCAGTGATAAGGTTCAGTGTTTCACAGTTTTCATTTTATATATGCTGTCAGATCCTTTTCGGGTTCTTGTTGAATAAATACGTAGTTACTACCACATGTCAAGTGTGCGTGTTTGTCTATGTGTGTGTGTGTGCTTGCGTGTTTGTGTGTGTGTGCGTGTGTGTGTGTGTGTGTGTGTGTGGCAGCTTGCATGGCCTGTAACTCTTTATCAGTGAGATCTATTGACAACCTTAAAGGGATACATACCCATAGACTTCCAGTCATTGTGCTAACACTAGTTAGCATTGGCTCGAGACACTACCTCTAACTTCCTTCATACTGGACACAGAGACATAAAATGGTATCCACAAGTTCATCTGACTCTGGGGAAGTAGATAAAGGGCCTCAATGTCAAAATCCCTAAGTACCCCTTTAAGAGAAGAGGTTTTTCATAGGGGCAATTAATTAACAGTGACAGGGATGTCGATACAGTTGGCAAGGCCACCAGACTCTCTCAAAGAAGACTTTGAGGGTTACTGACTCAATTCCAGAGAGAAAGAAAGACACAAAACAGAGATAGAGATGAAGAGAAAAAAAGACAGAAAGAGACTGAGAGAAAACAGAAGATAGAGTGGAAGAGAGAGAATGTCACTAAAAAGGAGCGAAGGAATGACAGAGAGAGAGAAAGAAAACAAAAAGAGAGAGGCAATGTATTTGGGCCAGAAGGTCTGCCAAGCTGAGGACTGAACAGTGGCATCAGATTGTGTATGTTCCCTGTGGCTTCCACAGACATTGGGAGGCCATTCTGGTTCAGCGCTCTGTGAAGTTGATTAAATCTGTCCAGCCAAGGAAACACACACACGTCTCCAAGGCTCTCTCCAATACAATAACCCTCTCTTCCCTCCTGCTCTTTCTGTCCCTCCTACTTGCTCTCTCTCTCTCTCTCTCTCTCTCTCTCTCTCTCTCTCTCTCTCTCTCTCTCTCTCTCTCTCTCTCTCTCTCTCTCTCTCTCTCTCTCTCTCTCTCTCTCTCTCTCTCTCTCTCTCTCTCTCTCTCTCTCTCTCTCTCTCTCTCTCTCTCTAATCATAACACTGCCCTCTCCTCACTCCCCTGTCCTCATCTCCCCCTCCTTTTCTCCTCTGTCCTACAATAACCTCTTCCTCTCCTCCTCACAGCTCTCTCCTTCAATACCCTGCTCTCATCTACCCATCCCTCCCTCCTATTTTCCTAAACATCCCTGCCTGCGGTCCTCACTTTTCATCCCCCTCTCATCTATTCATCCTTCCCCACTTCTTCCTAAGTAAACCTAATCCCCTCTCTCCTTGAATAACCCAGCATTCCCCTCTCCCTCCTTACCCTCTCTCCTTACATATCCCTGTATCTCTTCCTCCTTCCCTCTTATACTGTCCCTCTCTCTCTCTATTGATTATCCATCTCTCTTTTCCTCCTCCCTCTATCTCTGTCCTCCTGTATCCACCTCTTCTCATCCCTCCTTCACCCTAATCTCCTCTTCTCCCCTCCACCTCTCGTCCTTATTTTCCCCTCCTCCTCTCTCTCTCCTTCCAAGACCAAAACAATAACCTAGGGCCAATAGGGATCTCCCGTTAGCTCTGGAGTTTAAGCATCGCAGACACATGGACGCAGACACGTCCATTTCTGCGCTCTAAGTCCATGTCAGAACACCCACACACGCAGACACCACACACAGAGGCATCCGAGGACCCAGCCAGGGAACACACACAGTTCATGGAACCACTGAGCTGAGAAATACAATGACGTCTGTGTGTTTGTGTTGATAAGAACATACAGTTAATAGGAGCTGACATGCTGGCTTCAGTTTTAGAGAAAAGCAAAAGCCTACATTATATTCACCCAGCACTGTGAGGGAAGCACTGCTTGGCCCAGCGCAATTGTTCCTCTGGGATAAATAATGCTTTGTTTGGAGTGGAATTGAATTGAGTGAATGTCCTGAATGACTCTAAACATGCATTCTCGCCGTGCAAAATGAGAGTTGTTTATTGTTACTTCCAGACACCTGTTTTGATTGAATAGAGCTCATCCATGTCATCCTTTATTATCCCATGAGATAAAATAAACAGCGTTTAAAAACAGACTCCAAAGCCCTGGGAATCCACAGGAAAACCAGATGCAGAATAACAGACATAAAACGAGTATGGTTACAGTACAGTGTTTGTGATTCTCTCTCACTACTCTACCATTGAACAGTGGGAATCAACCCAGCTCATCAGATTACCAGACATGCATTGATGCTACAGTACTACTGTGGCTGCTGCATGCGGACATTGCAACATGGTATTTGAATTTCAAAGGCTTTTCAAGGGGATTGAGCTGCCTTCCGTCCAGATTTCTCCAAATCACATCTAATTTTAGAAATAGTATATTTTGTAATATGATTTTAGGAATCGGTTGTAAAGCCAGAATAGGGTCATAGTGGATTATGCTGGCAGGGGGCACAGTGAGGCAAATACCATGTCCAGTTGATATGAACAAACCTTATCTGAGCACAGACCAGCGCCATATTCACAAAGCCTCTCAGAGTACATTTTTGCCTTTTTAAATCATAATGAATAAGATGAGGGGCCTGATCCTAGATGAGGGGCCTGATCCTAGATGAGGGGCCTGATCCTAGATGAGGGGCCTGATCCTAGATGAGGGGCCTGATCCTAGATGAGGGGCCTGATCCTAGATGAGGGGCCTGATCCTAGATCGGTATTCCTACTCTGAGAAGCTTTATGAATACGGGCCCTGAACCATATAAAGATTTGTAAGTAGGTATGCTATCAAAGGTTTCTATGGGAATTAGGTGCTTATCTGTATAAACATTGAAGATCCTGAGCCTTCCAAAAAAGGAACAAATATATAAACATTCTCTCTATCCTAATACAGTATTTAAAAAATCGTATCCGTGTGATTATTCAACTCTAGTTAGACGTCCAGTCGTCTCTAACTACAATGTGATTCTGTTACAGATACAGTAATGAGAGTTACCAAGGTAGTGAAGTGTAGTGACCCCTTCTGTAAGAACTATCATGTTATTTATATACAGCAATATCTGTGATCTGCACTAAAGAAGACTTCAGAGAAGGAAGAAGCTGAGAGGATAATAGAAGATGTGTTCTATTCCTGGATGAAGGAGTGAATGATGAGGACTGGTAGAGGCAGACCTGAGAGACTGGTGTCATGGCAATGCTATAGAGTCTCTTGTTGTTGTGTGCGTTCGTGTGCATTCGTGTGTGTGTGTGTGTGTGTGTGTTTGCGTGTGTGTGTGTTTAATGAGCACACCAGGAGCATATTGACAGGACTCAAGCATTGAGTGCTGTATTGAACAAGATGTGAACTTCTGACTTGGGCTGTCAGCTAGAGAGAGCTGTAATAGAGACCTGGGACTCCCTCTATTGGTCACATAGACACACAACAGGAGACAGGACACTTCTTTACCCAGGAACCAGAGATATACACTGAGTGTACAAAACATTAAGGACACCTGCTCTTTCCATGACTTACACTGACTAGGTGAATCCAGGCGAAAGCTATGATCCCTTATTGATGTCACTTGTTAAATCCACTTCAATCAGTGTAGATGAAGGGGAGGAGACAGGTTAAATAATAATTTCTAAGCCTTGAGAGGGTGAATGGGCAAGACAAAATATTTAAGTGCCTTTGAACAGGGTATGGTAGTAGGTGGCAGGGCACCGGTTTGTGTCAAGAACTGCAACACTGCTGGGTTTTTCATGCTCAACAGTTTCCCGTGTGTATCAAGAATGGTACACCACCCAAAGGACATCCAGCCAACTTGACACAACTGTGGGAAACATTGGAGTCAACATGAGCCAGCATCCCTGTGGAACACTTTCAACACCTTGTAGAATCCATGCCCCGACTCTCTCAATTGTCATATTATGTCTATATACAGTGTTGTAACAATGTGCAAATAGTTAAAGTACAAACGGGAAAATAAATAAACATAAATATGGGTTGTATTTAGATCTCTCGCTCTCTTGCTCTCTCTCTCTTGCTCTCTCTCTCTCTCTCTCTCTCTCTCTCTCTCTCTCTCTCATTCCCTAAGGGTAAATAAATAAACATAAATATGGGTTGTATTTAGATCTCTCGCTATCTCTCTCTCTCTCTCTCTCTCTCTCTCTCTCTCTCTCTCTCTCTCTCTCTCTCTCTCTCTCTCTCTCTCTCTCTCTCTCTCTCTCTCTCATTCCCTAAGGGTAAATAAATAAACATAAATATGGGTTGTATTTAGATCTCTCGCTATCTCTCTCTCTCTCTCTCTCTCTCTCTCTCTCTCTCTCTCTCTCTCTCTCTCTCTCTCTCTCTCTCTCTCTCTCTCTCTCTCTCTCTCCTCTACTACATGGTCCCGTGACAGGTAGAGCTAAAGAGCATATAGCTCATAAATAACAATGTCTACTAATATATTATATCTCCCTTTTATTAAATGATCCAGAACTTTCACTATGATCTCTGCTAATTGACATGCCGACACTAACGTCAGGCAGCTGTCTGATGTATCCTCAGCCAACCTCAACTCCTGAATACTTAGATGTAGGAACCATATAAATCTGTGCTCTGCTTGCATCAGCTTAGTCTGAGTCTGAGTGATTGCATTTGAATATGCAGAGTAGTATGTCTGAGAATAACTTGTGATTATCTCTTGCCTCGATTTAAGTAGAATCCTAATATTACGCACAATCCTTCTCTGGGGTTTTCAAAGACAGCAATTTATCCATTTATTTTCTTTATTTTTTGTTCCCTCTCCATCGCTCATGAGTTCAAGATTGGACGTTTTTAAGTGTCACAGCTTTAGATGTGTGTTTCAGAGGCATTCATGAGGTCATATCCCAGGCATATCCTCGCATCTTGTGATGATATCTCTGTGCTCTGACTAGTCTCTTTGTACCGTATCGTCTGGGTGGGTTGACATATTTTATTTTGTCTGGCATGTTGCCTTTCTCTCTCTTTCTCTTTCTCTCTCTCTCTCTCTCTCTCTCTCTCTCTCTCTCTCTCTCTCTCTCTCTCTCTCTCTCTCTCTCTCTCTCTCTCTTTGAAGGATGTATCAGCCATAGCTTCTGTCTCTGACAGAAGATCACACACAGGGAGCAAGTACACACACACACACGGCTGTGTATCATGTCCTTTATCAGCTCGTCTCTGCTTATCTTTGCATAATGTAGCAGCAGCCAGGCTCAGAGATGGAAAGGTTACCGTGGTGATGGCGCCGTTGTTTAGGGTTACCATGACACCCAGAGAGGCTGTGTGATATTCACGAGGCTAGCCCAGTGCCATGGTGTCTATATATGGCTCTAATAGCTGGTTCTTATTTTTACCCACTTATTGTTTCCCTCTGTAGTTTGTTGTTTATTTCATTCAACAGTGTGCTTCAAATAGGGACACATCAGGAGAACATTACCCAGTGTACCCACACTGTTTCCATAGAGGACCCTTCAGTTCTGAGCTGTAGACCTTCTCACCATGGTGAAGTTGACCTGTTGTGTCTCTCTCTAGAAGATCCAGCTCTGACTCTCAATGAGTTGGTTGTCACGCAAACTGACAGCTGAGAAAGTACAGGGTTATACAACAAGATGATGATGAAATGTTGCTTTTTTGGGTGAATCTTTATTTTGCCCATCAGCAGCAGTTACAGTAGTTAACAGGCCCTGTATTCATAAGGAGTCTGACTAGTAAGAGTGCTGATCTAGGACCACGTCCTACCTGGTTCATGTAATCTTATACATTATGATCTAAAAATAAAAACAGATCCTGATTGGCATTGTGAATATGTGCCCAGGACTTCAAACTACAGCTCTACCCGTGACTTGCTCACCTCAGAAGTAACAACATTAATAGCTACAGCAAAATCTTGAAACTCCATAATTCACTATGTGATAAACATGAATGTTAATATCAACTCTGTTTTATACAAGTGATGCGTTAAAGTTGAATTACCTTCCTCACTTTCCAGCTGCTTTTGTGCATGTTGAGAGATGCTCAACTTAAGCAGAGAGAGAGCGCGAGAGAGAGAGAGGGTGAGCGAGATAGAGAGAGAGAGAGAGAAAGAGAGAGAGAGAGAGAGAGAGAGAGAGAGAGAGAGAGAGAGAGAGTGAGAGAGAGAGAGAGAGAGAGAGTTGAATGGAGGAGAGAGAGAGAGAGAGAGAGATTAATTTTCTTTTCCAGGATATGAAACAGCTCTCCTCTTTCTGTAAAGCCTTGTGGTCATTGTTTATGTTCTATTATCCTCTCTCACTCACACCTATCCTTTTAATAGATGTCTCTCTTTTCCTCTCCGCAAATGATGTTGTACACTATGCTTTATTTATTTATTACTGTATGTATTCTTATTCTTACTGTATGTATTCTTATTCTTACTGTATGTATTCTTATTCTTACTGTATGTACTCTTATTCTTACTGTATGTATTCTTATTCTTACTGTATGTATTCTTATTCTTACTGTATGTATTCTTATTCTTACTGTATGTATTCTTATTCTTACTGTATGTATTCTTATTCTTACTGTATGTATTCTTATTCTTACTGTATGTACTCTTATTCTTACTGTATGTATTCTTATTCTTACTGTATGTATTCTTATTCTTACTGTATGTACTCTTAAGTGACTGGTCAAAAATGATTGTTACCAAGTGCACTCAAATGAACTTGAATTTAAAATCAAATTAACTTGAAACATGAACATCTCCCAAATATCACTATTTCTAAAACAAGCCATAGAAAGTTGGTTGCAATTTCAATGTAATCCTCCAGAAACGACAGAACAAATAATGCAACAAATATTGCGGTAAAACTCAAATATACTAATTGACAAAAAAACTGTTTTTGGGACAAAATGTTTAAAAAAGGTATAATCTTCGTAAATGATATCATCGGTAGAACTGGTGGAGTTATGTCGCATGCAGCTAACAAAAACATGGAAATGTCTGCTCTACCCAAAATTACAACCAAATAATTGCAGCCTTACCGCAAAAATGGAAGAGGAAAGAGGAAGGGGGAGAAAGTAAGGAACTTGTCTGTCGGCCTTGCATTAAAGAACATAATTGGTTAAGGAAAACTGTGATAAATAAAAAAGTATATCAGTTTAATTTAAGGACCAAAGGATTGACAGCCGTCCCATATAGATTGCAAAATAGTTGGGAAGAGATTTTTGACGTACCGATCCCATGGCATAGTGTTTATGAACTGATACGCAAAACGACACCGGATTCAAAACTTAGAATCTTTCAATTTAAATTATTATATACAATTCTTGCTACCAATATAATGTTATTTAGATGGGGGATACAATCTTCCCAGCTCTGCAGATTTTGCTGCGAAGAGACAGAATCATTAGATCATTTGTTTTGGTACAGTCCATTTGTAGCTTGTTTTTGGACACAGGTCCAGGAATGGCTAAAGGATTGCAATATTTACCTGGAGCTAACCTTGCAGATGATCATTACTGCGTGATCTGAAAAGTCATAGTCAATCGATCAATAATATAATAATACTTTTAGCAAAAATGTTTATTTTCAATTCACAATCTGTAGAGACAATGAGAATAGAAAGGTTCAGAACTTTTGTAAGACATCACAGTACAGTTGAAATATATATGGCAAATAGAAATCCTATATGGATGGTGTTAGGAGATAGATGGGAGGTGTTGAAAGGAATTGAAGGATGGGACTAATAACAACTAACAACAAATAATAACAAGATAACTAATAATGTAAGCATACTGTGTCCATAATAAGTACAGTGGGGAGAACAAGTATTTGATACACTGCCGATTTTGCAGGTTTTCCTACTTACAAAGCATGTAGAGGTCTGTAATTGTTATCATAGGTACACTTCAACTGTGAGAGACAGAATCTAAAACAAAAATCCAGAAAATCACATTGTATGATTTTTAAGTAATTAATTTGCATTTTATTGCATGACATAAGTATTTGATACATCAGAAAAGCAGAACTTAATATTTGGTACAGAAACCTTTGTTTGCAATTACAGAGATCATACGTTTCCTGTAGGTCTTGACCAGGTTTGCACACACTGCAGCAGGGATTTTGGCCCACTCCTCCATACAGACCTTCTCCAGATCCTTCAGGTTTCGGGACTGTCGCTGGGCAATACGGACTTTCAGCTCCCTCCAAATATATTCTATTGGGTTCAGGTCTGGAGACTGGCTAGGCCACTCCAGGACCTTGAGATGCTTCTTACGGAGCCACTCCTTAGTTGCCCTGGCTGTGTGTTTCGGGTCGTTGTCATGCTGGAAGACCCAGCCACGACCCATCTTCAATGCTCTTACTGAGGGAAGGAGGTTGTTGGCCAAGATCTCACGATACATGGTCCCATCCATCCTCCCCTCAATACGATGCAGTCGTCCTGTCCCCTTTGCAGAAAAGCATCCCCAAAGAATGATGTTTCCACCTCCATGCTTCACGGTTGGGATGGTGTTCTTGGGGTTGTACTCATCCTTCTTCTTCCTCCAAACACGGCGAGTGGAGTTTAGACCAAAAAGCTCTATATTTGTCTCATCAGACCACATGACCTTCTCCCATTCCTCCTCTGGATCATCCAGATGGTCATTGGCAAACTTCAGACAGGCCTGGACATGCGCTGGCTTGAGCAGGGGGACCTTGCGTGCACTGCAGGATTTTAATCCATGACGGGGTAGTGTGTTACTAATGGTTTTCTTTGAGACTGTGGTCCCAACTCTCTTCAGGTCATTGACCAGGTCCTGCCGTGTAGTTCTGGGCTGATCCCTCACCTTCCTCATGATCATTGATGCCCCACGAGGTGAGATCTTGCATGGAGCCCCAGACCGAGGGTGATTGACCGTCATCTTGAACTTTTTCCATTTTCTAATAATTGCGCCAACAGTTGTTGCCTTCTCACCAAGCTGCTTACCTATTGTCCTGTAGCCCATCCCAGCCTTGTGCAGGTCTACAATTTTATCCCTGATGTCCTTCCACAGCTTTCTGGTCTTGGCCATTGTGGAGAGGTTGGATTCTGTTTGATTGAGTGTGTGGAGAGGTGTCTTTTATACAGGTAACGAGTTCAAACAGGTGCAGTTAATACAGGTAATAAGTGGAGAACAGGAGGGCTTCTTAAAGAAAAACTAACAGGTCTGTGAGAGCCGGAATTCTTACTGGTTGGTAGGTGATCAAATACTTATGTCATGCAATAAAATGCAAATTAATTACTTAAAAATCATACAATGTGATTTTCTGGATTTTTGTTTTAGATTCCGTCTCTCACAGTTGAAGTGTACCTATGATAAAAATTGCAGACCTCTACATGCTTTGTAAGTAGGAAAACCTGCAAAATCGGCAGTGTATCAAATACTTGTTCTCCCCACTGTATATAGGTTGTAGGTTGGGAGATTTTGTGAAAGAGCACAGTTAGAAAGATATGGCATATAGAAGCAAACCGGATGGACATCATGAAAATGATCGGAGAGGTGGAGAGTAGAAGAAGTTCAGGAGAAAAAACAAACAAAATATAATTATTGTAAAATTGACTGTGTCCATAAAATGTAGATAGTAAGTATAAGCTGGAAGTAGAGGCCTAAGCATTGTTGTTCACTAGTTTACTCCAAGTAGGGAAAGGGTGGCAGGGTTGGAAAGTAATTAAGGGGAATATATATATTTTTTTAAAGGATAAAAAAAAAAAAAAAAGAAAGAAACATGAACTTTGCCTTTTCTCTCTCTCTCTCTCTCTCTCTCTCTCTCTCTCTCTCTCTCTCTCTCTCTCTCTCTCTCTCTCTCTCTCTCTCTCTCTCTCTCTCTCTCTCTCTCTCTCTCTCTCTCTCTCTCTCTCTCTCTCTCTCTCTCTCTCCCTCCCCCAGTGGGTGAAGCCAGAAACCTGATCCCCATGGACCCTAACGGTCTGTCTGACCCCTACGTGAAGCTCAAGCTCATCCCTGACCCCAAGAACGAGACCAAACAGAAGACCAGGACCATACGCTCCTCACTCAACCCCACCTGGAATGAGTCTTTCAGCTTGTGAGTGTATGGGTGTGTGAGTGCACCTTGTGTGCACCGTGTGTGTTAGTTTATGCTTGTGTGTGTTCACGGCATGTGTGCCTGTGTGTGTTTACATTCACGCTCTGTGTCCCCCCAGTAAGCTGAAGGTAATGGATAAGGACCGTCGTCTGTCTATAGAGGTGTGGGACTGGGATCGCACCACCAGGAACGACTTCATGGGCTCAATGTCCTTCGGTGTGTCTGAACTCATCAAGTCCCCCGCCTGCGGCTGGTTAGTGATCCTTCACACACACACACACACACACACACACACTCACACACACACACAGACAGACAGGTGCCCAGGCACACATGCATACACACATACACACACACACACACACACATACACACTCACACACACACACACACACACAACTAGTGTTCTTGTTAATTCATCCTCTACTCAAATAGGTAGCTGGAACTCCAGTCGAATACTATTTTATAATATGAAATAGATCCATACTGTTTTCAAATACAAAAACACACTCCATTCATACAGACAGACAGCATCCCTCTGGGCACTAATGGATAGACCAGTTGTTGTTGGGAGTTTTGTCCGGCTGCTGTGAGAAGTCTGGATGTGCATACGTAAACACTCTCTTTTCATGTTAGCATACCTTCCGTCAGTTAGCCTGATTCAAACCTGACTCACAGCTAAGTGCTCAGCGTCACCTTAGCCTTGTTTGCTAGAAGCTGTGGAGAAGATCCAGGACTGGGAAGGAGACTAGTGCTTCCTGGAAAGACCTGGGCACACTACTGCTTAATGCTTGGCTTAGGCAGGCAACACTGTAGACGATGATGATGATTTGTGTGTTTGGCAGACATTTTAAAGAGGTGTCTGTGTGAGTGTATACAGATGGTCCCTGATGCTTAGTAATGAGGTGGTGTGTGTGTGTGTGTTTGTGCGTGTGTGTGTGTGCGTGCATATTTGCGTGTGTGTGTGTTGTGCCAGTGGGGAAATGTGCCAGAATGGGTACACATCAGAGCAGCCAACTGTAAACAGAGATACCCATTCTGCTGGCACTACAGTATCAAGGCTAGACTGACTATAAACACATTATACATATCAATACAGAGCACTGCCAACTGCAAAACCTCTATTGAGTATCACTGATGCTTAAATGTGTGTTTGGTCCTGGTCCAGTATAGTGTAGTCAATAAAGGTAATTTTTTAAATCGTTTAACCTGATTGATTGATTCATTCCTTCATGGACAGATTCTGACAGTGCTGCTGTGGTCCACTATGCAGGTACAAGATGCTGTGCCAGGAGGAAGGGGAGTACTACAATGTTCCCATCCCTGAAATCGACGACGTCAACATGGAGCTCAGGCAGAAGTTTGAGGTGAGGAGAAGAGGCTCATGGGATTTGTAGTCCATCGACTACCCACTGGGAAAAACATTAGAGAGCGTGTGCGTGTGAAATAATAGGTATGACATATTTCTTTATTAGATCTCTGGATGGAATAATAATTGGTTTCTGTCACATTGTTGAATAACAATTTTGCCTTCCACCAAGCAGTCTTCTCACTGTCTCACACACACACACACACACACACACACACACACACACACACACACACACACAAATACTGAAACACCCTCCCTTAACAAATTGATTATTTCCTGATTCCAGAGCTCTCGGAGATAGTGTGTCCGAGTCACCATGGTGATGTTGTCTGTCCTCTCTCTCCTCTTTAGCTGTGTGATTGAATATTACTATCTCCTCTTTAGCTGTGTGATTGAATATTACTCTCTCCTCTTTAGCTGTGTGATTGAATATTACTCTCTCCTCTGTAGCTGTGTGATTGAATATTACTCTCTCCTCTTTAGCTGTGTGATTGAATATTACTCTCCTCTTTAGCTGTGTGATTGAATATTACTCTCTCCTCTTTAGCTGTGTGATTGAATATTACTCTCTCTTCTTTAGCTGTGTGATTGAATATTACTCTCTCCTCTCTAGCTGTGTGATTGAATATTACTCTCTCTTCTTTAGCTGTGTGATTGAATATTACTCTCTCTTCTTTAGCTGTGTGATTGAATATTACTCTCCTCTTTAGCTGTGTGATTGAATATTACTCTCTCCTCTTTAGCTGTGTGATTGAATATTACTCTCTCTTCTTTAGCTGTGTGATTGAATATTACTCTCTCCTCTTTAGCTGTGTGATTGAATATTACTCTCTCTTCTTTAGCTGTGTGATTGAATATTACTCTCTCTTCTTTAGCTGTGTGATTGAATATTACTCTCTCTTTAGCTGTGTGATTGAATACTACTCTCTCTTCTTTAGCTGTGTGATTGAATATTACTCTCTCCTCTTTAGCTATGTGATTGAATATTACTCTCTCTTCTTTAGCTGTGTGATTGAATATTACTCTCTCCTCTTTAGCTGTGTGATTGAATATTACTCTCTCTTCTTTAGCTGTGTGATTGAATATTACTCTCTCTTCTTTAGCTGTGTGATTGAATATTACTCTGTCTTTAGCTGTGTGATTGAATATTACTCTCTCTTCTTTAGCTGTGTGATTGAATATTACTCTCTCTTCTTTAGCTGTGTGATTGAATATTACTCCCTCTTTAGCTGTGTGATTGAATACTACTCTCTCTTCTTTAGCTGTGTGATTGAATATTACTCTCTCTTCTTTAGCTGTGTGATTGAATATTACTCTCTCCTCTGTAGCTGTGTGATTGAATATTACTCTCGCCTCTTTAGCTGTGTGATTGAATATTACTCTCTCTTCTTTAGCTGTGTGATTGAATATTACTCTCTCTTCTTTAGCTGTGTGATTGAATATTACTCTCTCCTCTTTAGCTGTGTGATTGAATATTACTCTCTCCTCTTTAGCTGTGTGATTGAATACTACTCTCTCCTCTGTAGCTGTGTGATTGAATATTACTCTCTCTTCTTTAGCTGTGTGATTGAATACTACACTCTCCTCTGTAGCTGTGTGATTGAATATTACTCTCTCCTCTTTAGCTGTGTGATTGAATATTACTCTCTCTTCTTTAGCTGTGTGATTGAATATTACTCTCTCTTCTTTAGCTGTGTGATTGAATATTACTCTCTCCTCTGTAGCTGTGTGATTGAATATTACTCTCTCTTCTTTAGCTGTGTGATTGAATACTACTCTCTCTTCTTTAGCTGTGTGATTGAATATTACTCTCTCTTCTTTAGCTGTGTGATTGAATATTACTCTCCTCTTTAGCTGTGTGATTGAATATTACTCTCTCTTCTTTAGCTGTGTGATTGAATATTACTCTCTCCTCTGTAGCTGTGTGATTGAATATTACTCTCTCTTCTTTAGCTGTGTGATTGAATACTACTCTCTCTTCTTTAGCTGTGTGATTGAATATTACTCTCTCTTCTTTAGCTGTGTGATTGAATATTACTCTCTCTTCTTTAGCTGTGTGATTGAATATTACTCTCTCCTCTTTAGCTGTGTGATTGAATGTTACTCTCTCCTCTTTAGCTGTGTGATTGAATATTACTCTCTCTTCTTTAGCTGTGTGATTGAATATTACTCTCTCCTCTGTAGCTGTGTGATTGAATGTTACTCTCTCCTCTTTAGCTGTGTGATTGAATATTACTCTCTCCTCTGTAGCTGTGTGATTGAATATTACTCTTTCCTCTGTAGCTGTGTGATTGAATATTACTCATAATTGATGCTCTCAGAGTACTACTAGCCTTTTTCTTTTTTCCTCTCCTCTATCACATTTCTCTTTTTCCATATATTTTCCTCTGTCTCTTTCATCCATGCAAACTACTGACACAGTACCACAGAGCAAAACCAGATTACCTCCTTTCCTCACGTTGTCTTCTGTCCTGAAACAAAGTCTCCTGAGACCTACATGTAGTTGGGTTGTTTTTAATTCTCACGTCGCTCTATTCAAAGGCCTTCGCATCCCTCCGAGGCGGGGGTGTTCACAAGTTTGGGTGGGTTGCCTGGGAAACCAGAACATCATCATCAGGAAGAGAGAGAGAGAGAGAGAGAGAGAGAGAGAGAGAGAGAGAGAGAGAGAGAGAGAGAGAGAGAGAGAGAGAGAGAGAGAGAGAGAGAGAGAGAGAGAGAGAGAGAGAGAGAGAGAGAGAGATGCCTCTACAGGAGTATAGTATCATTAGAATAGAACTAGCTCTTGAGTATGGTCTCTGTTGCACATTGTGAGAGATGGAGATGGTTATGACATTCTCTGTATGTGCTGATAATGCCATCCTTTATTAAAAATAGGCTGTTAATAATCATGGATATCGAAGCTTGTGGGGACACTGCTGGCTTTACTACCACTGTAGCTTCTCCTTCCTGTCTCTTCTAGGCCTGCCAATTAAACCACTACCTCAAGGTAGCTCTTCTGTCCCCACACCTTCTCTCCTTTAACCATCCCTCCTTTTGCCACCCTTCTCTATCAGCTCTGCAGTCTCTTCCTGTCTTCTTTCATTGATGTCTCACACTTCTCCTCTGATGGTTTGAGTAGCGCTCAGCTTCTTCAAACACATCTGATTTACTAACAAAGATGCCAAGTTTGTACAGGTCAGGTCATGAGGTCAGGAACAATTCCAGGCCTTACCTGTTAGGTGTCTGCTACACAAGAGACATTCTCACATCTTCACTATTACATCACATATTGTACACACACATATTGTACACACACACACACGCACACACACACACACACACACACACACACACACACACACACACACACACACACACACACACACACACACACACACACAGAGAGAGCGTTGATGTTAGTAAATCTGTGGACCACACAGGCCTCTGGAGGGGTCCTCATCCTCACCATCACAGGCTCAGCAATGCACTGTCATTGCCCAGGAGATCAACACTACTGCTCCTCATTGGCTAAGACTGACAATGACCCCTCCTTATTGGCCAGTAGTGTGGTCCGCAGCCTGCCTTCTATTAGTCCATCACAAGCCTAGTCTACAGAAGGCTGAAAGGTGGTTAAGCATGTGGGCATGTGTATAGTGATGTCCTGTACATGCACGCCTTGATATGTGCACACACTCTCCTCCACAAGGTGGCAGCATTGGATTGGATTCAATTGTATAGGTGTGTGTGTTGTACACTCACTTATCAAACTCAGGGCTTGTGAACAAGAGATTTGAGCTCTATGGTCAAATGTGCTCTCACTAAATCTATTGTATGTTTCACATTGTTTAACTTTCTCATCTATGTTAAGCTTTTTTGTTCTACAAACTAAACTTCAGATGCCAACACATCACATATAACCATCATTAGAAATAATTTAAAGCATAATGTCAGCTAACAGAAAACAGTAATACCATTTAAGTACTAAAAGTGTATTTTTAATGCTTTGCATTCAGAAAAAAAGGAAACATTGCACCTTGTGTTTTAACTGCAATTATGATATTGGCCACTAGAGTCAGATGCTCTTTTTCATACCAATAGCCACTTGATTGAAAACCAATAACACTACCTAACACTACCAACCCATTTAGTCACCATTAATGTCAACACACCTACCTATAGTCTCCCTGTAGGTCTAACATGATGATGTTATAAAGTTCATGGTTGTTGTTGGTGGTGTGTCGGTGCAGTAAAGGGCAGGTCCCTATCCTCTGCTTTCATTATCCTCTCCTGTTTATAGAATGGTTTAGCATCTGTCTCTGAGCAATATTACATCAGCGAGTCGGCCCAGTTTTATTCAACACTTCCAATGAGATCTCACAGTTAACCAGAGAGGAGATGTTGTGTCTCTCTCTGCATCCTGCTACAGAAGCTGGGTCTAGAACAGGTGTGAACCATCAGAATAGCCACTTGAAAATGAATGCTCCGTGCAGCTTCCAAAATCACCACCTTTAATAGCGAGTTATATTATAAGATTTTAAACAATGGCCTTCAACAGAGAGTCCTTCCCAAATTTAGACAAATTAAAAAGACCTAGCTAGCTAAAAGCAAAGTCAACCGGTCCTTTAGAAATTGCAGTTCATTTTCTCAAATCGTGTTTTTATTTATCATCAGGTGTGCATTCATCGCCAGAATCATAATAGAATCAGGAACCATAATAGTGAGTCTGATCCAAAGCTTCAGTGCTTTCTGAAATGCAGGGGTAGACAAGTAGTTGGCCTGGCAACAGTTGTCTCTCTGCTGGGTGTTAGTTTCCTTTTTTCTCCTGTTATCTGAAAGAAGCAGACAGCGGTTGGAGCTGCAATGGTGGCCGCCGGGCTCTAATTGCCCTCTATGTTGGAGACATGGCAGTCCAATCATTATCACAACAGGGCACAGAGGCACCCCTACTGACCCGCACCCACGCCTCACAATGATGCCCAAGACTGCTCTGGATAACTGTCAATCAAAGGACAACAAATATATTTTTTTTAATGCTCCAATCAGTTGATATGAAACATCAAAACATCTGAAATGTTCTGTTATTGCAACTTTTGGTTATCAAATCTTTATGTGGTCTTGGTGCTTCTGCATTCATTTTCTGAATGAGTTTGTGTTGTTTGGGATATAAATTGGTTCTGAAGCTCTATAGGAACTTGTTATTACCACCTCCCTACTAGCTACAGTGGGGACACAAAGTATTTAGTCAGCCACCAATTGTGCAAGTTCTCCCACTTACAGTTTTTGCCTATTGCTTACACACTTTTTGCAGAATTTGGCTCATTATGTCAAAACTCAACACACAAGCCAATCAGACATAGCACTTGGAGATTAACAACTCACATATATGCCAAAATGAAACACTGCAATCAAAACTTAACACTCCTTTCTAAAAATGAAATTCTTGCAAAAAAAACATACACACAAGCAACATTTGAATTACTCTTTCATTTCACTAGCAACACACTGATGGGCTTTATATAAAACACTGCAGTCTTTGTGTTTCTATTTTTATTGTCATTTTATTGTCATGGTCTTCTGTAAAACTCAAAAGTAGAATTTCTGCAGTAATCAAACAGTATTTACAAAAAAGTTTTTACAAAAAAACAAACATTCTTACAGAAATTCTTAACATCAAATTTAGCAACAAAACAAAAGTAAAAAAACAAGACAATTACTGGATAAATTGCTATTGGGGGAAAAAACATATACTTGTTTTGTGTGTGTGTGCGTGTGTGTGGTGGGGGGCGGGGGGGCTTATGGATCACGCCTTCTGTTCGGATCTGGTCACAAGACCTCGTCAACATCACAGACGATGTCCTCGCGGGCTAGGCATCGGGGAAAATATCGCCTTGTGTGCCGAATCCACCCTTGGATTGATCCCACCTCAATGTCTCCACATGCCTCTTCCATTGCTTGCAGAAGAGTCATGCGGGCATGTGGTTGCCGATCATATACTTTCCACCGCCACGCTGAAAAGAATTCCTCGATTTCATTTAGAAAGGGGCTGTAAGGGGGCAGGTATAAAACTGTGAAATGATTATGGTTGTTGAACCAATCTCGGACCAGAGCAGCCCGGTGGAAACTAACATTATCCCAGATGACAACAAACCTGGGCTGCTGTGGTCTGTCCTGCACAACTGCATGTAGTGCATCTAGAAATGCAATGACCTTTCCTGTATTGTAGGGACCTAGAGTGGCATGATCCTTGGACACTAATTGCAGCACACAAGGTGATATTTCCCCCACGCTGCCCAGGGACATTTACAACAGCCCTTTGTCCAACTACGTTACGGCCCGACGCCTGGTTTTGGCCAGATTGAATCCTGCCTCATCCACGTAGATGAACTCATGCGGCAGTTCGACGGCATCAAACTCCAGAACTGTCTGTAACAGAAAATATTGAATAGTGTTACTGAAAACACATACAGTAACTACAATGTCTATATTTTCACACAAGTAGGGGCTGGGTTGGGTGAGTATAGACAAAAACTACAAGCTACAGGCAGGGCAGGTGGCAGCATAAACCCTCATTCCCACATCACAATATATAGTATGTAAAGTAAAGTGACACATACCTGCACATAATCATGGCGCAGATCCTTGACCCTGACACTGTTCCTCTCAAATGGCACCCTGTACAGCTGCTTCATTCTGAAGTTATGTTTCTGTATGATGCGACTTAGTGTAGAAATGCTGACCCTGTTGATATTGTTGAATTCATTTCCATTTGCAATTATGCGTTGTTGCAACTCACGAAGTCAGATTGCATTATTTTCTCGCACCATTTCAATGATGGCAAGCTCTTGTTGTTGAGTGAAGAGCCGTTCCCTTCCACCTTGAGGAGGTCGTCCAACCATTCTGTAGAAAATGCCACCACAAGATGTCATTGGTTAGGTTATTTTTCACATACTGTACTTTCAAACTGTACACAGTACTGCAACATCACAATGGTATTCCTTTACATATACAGTACTTCACAGCACTACCCATTTTTGTATAGTATAGTTAGTACAGTAATACTGTAATATGATACAGAATCATGTGACACATACAGTAGGTACAGTCTGGAGTAGAAACTTGAAGATATACCTGTTCTCCAGTCGGAATGTCCTTATTATCGATGCTACTGTGTAGCGACTGAGGTTAGGGTGGACTCTTTGCCCAGCCTCCCTCATGGACAGGCCATGATTTATCACATGGTCCACCAGAGTACCCCTGATGTCATCTGATATACGTCTCCGCACTGGTCCTCGTCCTCTTCCACGTCCTCTTCCACATCCGACTCCTCTCTCTCTTTGTCCTCCTCTTACTCTGACTCGTATTGCCTCCATGCTTGCAAAGTTCTAAAAATTGCTTACCTGAGGCCTATTTGTAGTGCTAAGGCTCAGACTGATTGGTGTTCTGTTTTCTGTGCAAGTATTTTCAGGTGTGTATGTAAGTGCATACAATTGCCAGATGAGTTTTGCATTTTGAACAGAGTGTTTTCCCAATGATAACAGGTGATTTCGTTTTTGAACAAAGTGTCTAATGTAAGAAAACGTGTGTAGTGTTTCGCAATAAGTGTGTTACAGAATTGCAAACAAAGTGCAAAGTTGACATTGTGTTTAAGCTATGGTTACACTGTGTTTAAGGTATGCTACAAGAAGTTTAGGTATTGAGGCTTTGGTCTAAGCATTCGGTTTTAGTGTGTAAGCAATGGGCAAAAACTGTAAAAAGATGAGAGAGGCCTGTAATTTTCATAATAGGTACACGTCAACTATGACAGACAAATTGAGGGAAAAGAATCCAGAAAATCACATTGTAGGATTTTTTATGAATTTATTTGCAAATTATGGTGGAAAATAAGTATTTGGTCACCTACAAACAAGCAAGATTTCTGGCTCTCACAGACCTGTAACTTCTTCTTTAAGAGGCTCCTCTGTCCTCCACTCGTTACCTGTATGAATGGCACCTGTTTGAACTTGTTATCAGTATAAAAGACACCTGTCCACAACCTCAAACAGTCACACTCCAAACTCCACTATGGCCAAGACCAAAGAGCTGTCAAAGGACACCAGAAGCAAAATTGTAGACCTGCACCAGGCTGGGAAGACTGAATCTGCAATAGGTAAGCAGCTTGGTTTGAAGAAATCAACTGTGGGAGCAATATTTAGGAAATGGAAGACATACAAGACCACTGATAATCTCCCTCGATCTGGGGCTCCACGCAAGATCTCACCCCGTGGGGTCAAAATTATCACAAGAACGGTGAGCAAAAATCCCAGAACCACACGGGGGGACCTAGTGAATGACCTGCAGAGAGCTGGGACCAAAGTAACAAAGCCTACCATCAGTAACACACTACGCCGCCAGGGACTCAAATCCTGCAGTGCCAGACGTGTCCCCCTGCTTAAGCCAGTACATGTCCAGGCCCGTCTGAAGTTTGCTAGAGTGCATTTGGATGATCCAGAAGAGGATTGGGAGAATGTCATATGGTCAGATGAAACCAAAATATAACTTTTTGGTAAAAACTCAACTCGTCGTGTTTGGAGGACAAAGAATGCTGAGTTGCATCCAAAGAACACCATACCTACTGTGAAGCATGGGGGTGGAAACATCATGCTTTGGGGCTGTTTTTTCTGCAAAGGGACCAGGACGACTGATCCGTGTAAAGGAAAGAATGAATGGGGCCATGTATCGTGAGATTTTGAGTGAAAACCTCCTTCCATCAGCAAGGGCATTGAAGATGAAACGTGGCTGGGACTTTCAGCATGACAATGATCCCAAACACACCGCCCGGGCAACGAAGGAGTGGCTTCGTAAGAAGCATTTCAAGGTCCTGGAGTGGCCTAGCCAGTCTCCAGATCTCAACCCCATAGAAAATCTTTGGAGGGAGTTGAAAGTCCGTGTTGCCCAGCGACAGCCCCAAAACATCACTGCTCTAGAGGA
This sequence comes from Coregonus clupeaformis, assembly GCF_020615455.1. Taxonomy (NCBI): domain Eukaryota; kingdom Metazoa; phylum Chordata; class Actinopteri; order Salmoniformes; family Salmonidae; genus Coregonus; species Coregonus clupeaformis. The sequence goes on along the minus strand of NC_059226.1, from coordinate 31,365,948 downwards.
GATCTGCATGGAGGAATGGGCCAAAATACCAGCAACAGTGTGTGAAAACCTTGTGAAGACTTACAGAAAAATGTTTGACCTGTGTCATTGCCAACAAAGGGTATATAACAAAGTATTGAGAAACTTTTGTTATTGACCAAATACTTATTTTCCACCATA
>NC_059226.1:31253289-31360789 GCF_020615455.1 Coregonus clupeaformis | reverse complement strand
ATTCCAGGTGAAGCTGGTTGCGAGAATGCCAAGAGTGTGCAAAGCTGTCATCAAGGCTACTTTGAAGAATCTAAAATATAAAATATTTGTTTATTTGTTTAACACTTTTTTGGTTACTACATGATTCCATATGTGTTATTTCATAGTTTTGATGTCTTCACTATTATTCTACAATATAGAAAATGGTACAAGTAAATAAAAACCCTTGAATGAGTAGGTGTTCTAAAACTTTTGACCGGTAGTGTACATGTTTTGAACAATCATCACACTTTTTCACATATTTACATGTTTGTCCATGTTACTAAGTGATCATGTTGTTGCCATTGCAGGTTCTATGCTGCAGAGATCGCTGTGGGCCTGTTCTTCCTGCACAGAAAGGGTGTTGTATACAGGTGGGTGGGAATGAAGGACACAAGTCTCCCTGGGGTAACCATTTTCACCTCTACACTGGTTTGGGTGATTTCGTTATCAGGTGTTATGTAGAAATTAGTCCCAGACTGAAATACTCTTGGGAACAAAACACATCAGGGACAGCTGAAGTGCTCTTGAGAAACTGTTGTGGCACGGGGAGTAATTGCTTTTTGCGAAAGCTGAGAAATGAGCCGTCACTTTGCGTGGCTTGTTTATAATAACTGTATCTTAATTATATCTGCATGCTGAAAAGGTTAGCTTAGAAGGTTGTGTAAATATAGGCTGAAAGCCTCATTGTAGAGTGAGTGAGATAAAAGAAGGAGAAGTACAGGAAAGATCAAGAAAGAGAGAAAGGAAGAGCCAAGGCTGAGATATACATAGATACTGTACATGGACCATACTGTAGGCTACAGGGAAAGAGTTAGAGAATGGAGAGAAAAGCAATAGTAAGAGAGAATTGGTTATGAAGATGGAGGAAAGAAAGAGATGTAAAGTGGGAGGAAGATAGAGGTATGGAATGAGTGAGGTTGAAAGAGAGAGATAGAGAGACAGATAGAGAAAGAGAGAGATCTGTTTTATCTCCATCATTGTGGTTCTGTCAGTACTCAGTGTTGCTGTGGCGTCTGGATGCCCAGAGGACTGCAGCATTCATCTCACATTAATCACTCCTTTAAAGAGAAAAACGACAAGAGAAAGAAAGAGTGGAATGAGAGAGGCTGAGGTCAACACGTCCTCTGTGAGGACTCCAGCTGAAAAGTCATTTCCATTCAGCACATTCCTCCATCGCTCCATTTCTCCGTTTAGTGTTCTGACGCTCCAACAGCAGATAGTGGTAGATTAACACAGGGCTAAAGGACAGTGATATAAAACACAGGGCTAAAGGACAGTGATATAAAACACAGGGCTAAAGGACAGTGATATAAAACACAGGGCTAAAGGACAGTGATATAAAACACAGGGCTAAAGGACAGTGATATAAAACACAGGGCTAAAGGACAGTGATATAAAACACAGGGCTAAAGGACAGTGATATAAAACACAGGGCTAAAGGACAGTGATATAAAACACAGGGCTAAAGGACAGTGATATAAAACACAGGGCTAAAGGACAGTGATATAAAACACAGGGCTAAAGGACAGTGATATAAAACACAGGGCTAAAGGACAGTGATATAAAACACAGGGCTAAAGGACAGTGATATAAAACACAGGGCTAAAGGACAGTGATATAAAACACAGGGCTAAAGGACAGTGATATAAAACACAGGGCTAAAGGACAGTGATATAAAACACAGGGCTAAAGGACAGTGATATAAAACACAGGGCTAAAGGACAGTGATATAAAACACAGGGCTAAAGGACAGTGATATAAAACACAGGGCTAAAGGACAGTGATATAAAACACAGGGCTAAAGGACAGTGATATAAAACACAGGGCTAAAGGACAGTGATATAAAACACAGGGCTAAAGGACAGTGATATAAAACACAGGGCTAAAGGACAGTGATATAAAACACAGGGCTAAAGGACAGTGATATAAAACACAGGGCTAAAGGACAGTGATATAAAACACAGGGCTAAAGGACAGTGATATAAAACACAGGGCTAAAGGACAGTGATATAAAACACAGGGCTAAAGGACAGTGATATAAAACACAGGGCTAAAGGACAGTGATATAAAACACAGGGCTAAAGGACAGTGATATAAAACACAGGGCTAAAGGACAGTGATATAAAACACAGGGCTAAAGGACAGTGATATAAAACACAGGGCTAAAGGACAGTGATATAAAACACAGGGCTAAAGGACAGTGATATAAAACACAGGGCTAAAGGACAGTGATATAAAACACAGGGCTAAAGGACAGTGATATAAAACACAGGGCTAAAGGACAGTGATATAAAACACAGGGCTAAAGGACAGTGATATAAAACACAGGGCTAAAGGACAGTGATATAAAACACAGGGCTAAAGGACAGTGATATAAAACACAGGGCTAAAGGACAGTGATATAAAACACAGGGCTAAAGGACAGTGATATAAAACACAGGGCTAAAGGACAGTGATATAAAACACAGGGCTAAAGGACAGTGATATAAAACACAGGGCTAAAGGACAGTGATATAAAACACAGGGCTAAAGGACAGTGAAAGCAAATGAACAGGCAAAGGAGCAGACAGATGCTAGAAAGGAAGGTAGAAGCGATGGAAGGGTAAAAGGAAAAGTGGAGGCGGCTGCTGTAGGAGCATAGGTGATTAGAGGCCAAAGAATGATTCCGTCTGTTGTAGTGTTTTAGTGTGTTGAATGTGTGTTGAGGACAGATAAACAGGATCATTTAAGGCAAAATACAGTGGTTTGTGAAATTATTCACCCCCCTTGGCATTTTTCCTATTTTGTTGCCTTACAACCTGGAATTAAAATGGATTTGTTGGGGGTTATATCATTTGATTTACACAACATGCCTACCACTTAGAAGATGCAAAATATTTTTGGGGGTGAAACAAACAAGAAATAAGACAAGAAAACAGAAAACTTGAGCGTGCATAACTATTCACCCCCCCCAATGTTCTGTTGGGGTATATCTCTATAAGCTTGGCACATCTAGCCACTGGGATTTTTGCCAATTCTTCAAGGCAAAACTGCTCCAGCTCCTTCAAATTGGATGGGTTCCGCTGGTGTACAGCAATCTTTAAGTCATACCACAGATTCTCAATTGGATTGAGGTCTGGGCTTTGACTAGGCCATTCCAAGACATTTAAATGTTTCCCCTTAAACCACTCAAGTGTTGCTTTAGCAGTATGCTTATGGTCATTGTCCTACTGGAAGGTGAACCTCCGTCCCAGTCTCAAAGCCTATTCCCCCTCAGGAGACTGAAAAGATTTGGCATGGGTCCTCAGATCCTCAAAAAATTATACAGCTGCACCATCTAGAGCATCCTGACTGGTTGCATCACCGCCTGGTATGGCAACTGCTTGGCCTCCGACCACAAGGCACTACAGAGGGTAGTGCGTACGGCCCAGTACATCACTGGGGCCAAGCTTCCTGCCATCCAGGACCTCTATACCAGGCGGTGTCAGAGGAAGGCCCTCAAAATTGTCAAAGACCAGCCACCCTAGTCATAGACTGTTCTCTCTGCTACCGCATGGCAAGCGGTACCGGAGTGCCAAGTCTAGGTCCAAAAGACTTCTCAACAGCTTCTACCCCCAAACCATAAGACTCCTGAATAGCTAATCATGGCTACCCGGACTATTTGCACTGCCCCCCCACCCCATCTTTTTACGCTGCTGCTACTCTGTTAATTATTTATGCATAGTCACTTTAACTCTACCCACATGTACATATTACTTCAACTACCTCAACTAGCCGGTGCCCCCGCACATTGACTCTGCACCGGTACCCCCCTGTATATATAGCCTCCCTACTGTTATTTTATTTTACTTCTGCTCTTTTTTTCTCAACACTTTTTGTTGTTTTATTCTACTTTTTTATTAAAAATAAATGCACTGTTGGTTAAGGGCTGTAAGTAAGCATTTCACTGTAATGTCTGCACCTGTTGTATTCAGCGCATGTGGCCAATAAAATTTAATTTAATTTTATTTGAAATCTCTGGAAGACTGAAACAGGTTTCCCTCAAGAATCTCCCTGTATTTAGCGCCATCCATCATTCCTTCAATTCTGACCAGTTTCCCAGTCCCTGCCGATGAAAAACATCACCACAGCATGATGCTGCCACCACCATGCTTCACTGTGGGGATGGTGTTCTCGGGGTGATGAGAGGTGTTGGGTTTGCACCAGACATAGTGTTTTCCTTGATGGCCAAAAAGCTCAATTTTAGTCTCATCTGACCAGAGTACCTTCTTCCATATGTTTGGGGAGTCTCCCACATGCCTTTTGGTGAACACCAAACGTGTTTGCTTATTTTTCTCTTTAAGCAATGGCTTTTTTCTGGCCACTCTTCCGTAAAGCCCAGCTCTGTGGAGTGTACGGCTTAAAGTGGTCCTATGGATAGATACTCCAATCTCCGCTGTGGAGCTTTGCAGCTCCTTCAGGGTTATCTTTGGTCTCTTTGTTGCCTCTGATTAATGCCCTCCTTGCCTGGTCCGTGAGTTTGGTGGGCGGCCCTCTCTTGGCAGGTTTGTTGTGGTGCCATATTCTTTCAATTTTTTTATAATGGATTTAATGGTGCTCCGTGGGATGTTCAAAGTTTCACATATATATTTATAACCCAACCCTGATCTGTACTTCTCCACAACTTTGTCCCTGACCTGTTTGGAGAGCTCCTTGGTCTTCATGGTGCTGCTTGCTTGGTGGTGCCCCTTGCTTAGTGGTGTTGCAGACTCTGGGACCTTTCAGAACAGGTGTATATATACTGAGATCATGTGACAGATCATGTGACACTTAGATTGCACACAGGGGGACTTTATTTAACTAATTATGTGACTTCTGAAGGTAATTGGTTGCACCAGATCTTATTTCATAGCAAAGGGGGTGAATACATATGCACGCACCACTTTTCCGTTATTAATTGTTTTGCATTTTTTGAAAAAAGTTATTTTTTTCATTTCACTTCACCAATTTGGACTATTTTGTGTATGTCCATTACATGAAATCTAAATATAAAATCCATTTAAATTACAGGTTGTAATGCAACAAAAAAGAAAGAACACACAGTAATAATTCAGTCAACAACACGCCAGCTCCGTAATCAAATGACAGCTGACATACAATTAAACTGTCAAACGTCTCTCTCTCTCTCTCTCTCTCTCTCTCTCTCTCTCTCTCTCTCTCTCTCTCTCTCTCTCTCTCTCTCTCTCTCTCTCTCTCTCTCTCTCTCTCTCTCTCTCTCTCTCTCTCTCTCTCTCTCTCTCTCTCTCTCTCTCTCTCTCTCTCTCTCTCTCTCTCGCTCTCTTTCACTCTCGCTCCCTCTCTCTCTCTCCACCTCACCCCCTCTCTCGCTTCCTCTCCCCCTCTCCGTCTCCCTCTCTCATTCTCTCTGTTTCTGTCTCCTTGCTCTTTCTCTCCCTCTCTTTGATCCCTCTCTATCACAGGGACCTCAAACTGGACAACGTGATGCTGGACTCTGAGGGCCACATTAAGATAGCAGACTTTGGCATGTGTAAAGAGAACATGTATGAAGGCATGGTCACACGCACCTTCTGTGGTACCCCCGACTATATCGCCCCAGAGGTGAGGACCAGGGGGAAGGGGGGTGGGAGGGGGGACTGAGGGGAGAGACTGGGGAGAGAGACTGGGGAGAGAGACTGAGGGGAGAGACTGAGGGGGAGAGACTGAGGGGTCGAGACTAAGTGGGAGAGACTGAGTGGGAGAGACTGAGGGGAGAGACTGAGGGGAGAGACTGAGTGGGAGAGACTGGCGGGGAGAGTCTGAGGGGAGAGACTGTGGGAGAGACTGAGTGGGAGAGACTGGGGGGGAGAGTCTGGGGGGATAGACTGGGGGGAGAGACTGGGGGGAGAGACTGAGGGGGAGAGACTGGGGGGAGAGACTGGGGAGAGAGACTGATGGGAGAGACTGGGGTGGAGAGTCTGAGGGGATAGACTGGGGGGAGAGACTGTAGGGAGAGACTGAGGGGGAGAGACTGAGGGGAAGATACTGAGGGGGAGAGTCTGAGGGGAGAGACTGAGGGGAAGAGACTGGGGAGAGACTGAGGGAGAGAGAATGATGGGGAGAGACTGAGGGGGAGAGACTGAGGGGTCGAGACTAAGTGGGAGAGACTAAGGGTGCAAGACTGAGTGGGAGAGACTGAGTGGGAGAGACTGGCGGGGAGAGTCTGAGGGGAGAGACTGTGGGAGAGACTGAGTGGGAGAGACTGAGTGGGAGAGACTAAGGGGATAGACTGGGGGGAGAGACTGAGGGGGAGAGACTGGGGGGAGAGACTGGGGAGAGAGACTGATGGGAGAGACTGAAGGGAAGAGTCTGTGTGGAGAGACTGAGGGGGAGAGTCTGAGGGGAGAGACTGAGGGGAAGAGACTGGTGAGAGACTGATGGAGAGAGAATGATGGGGAGAGACTGAGGGGGAGAGACTGAGGGGTCGAGACTAAGTGGGAGAGACTGAGGGTGCGAGACTGAGTGGGAGAGACTGAGTGGGAGAGACTGAGTGGGAGCGACTGAGTGGGAGCGACTGAGTGGGAGCGACTGAGTGGGAGAGACTGAGTGGGAGAGACTGAGTGGGAGAGACTGAGTGGGAGAGACTGAGTGGGAGCGACTGAGTGAGAGACTGTGGACGACTGTGGGAGCGGTAGAGACTGAGTGGGAGAGACTGAGGGTGCGAGACTGAGTGGGAGAGACTGAGTGGGAGAGACTGAGTGGGAGAGACTGAGTGGGAGAGACTGAGTGGGAGAGACTGAGTGGGAGAGACTGAGTGGGAGAGACTGGCGGGGAGAGACTGAGGGGAGAGACTGAGTTGGAGAGACTGGCGGGGACAGTCTGAGGGGAGAGACTGTGGGAGAGACTGAGTGGGAGAGACTGCTGTGTGTGTGTGTGTGTGTGTGTGTGTGAGAGAGTGTGTGTATGTGTCTGCTCCTGCCTCTCTGTCTGTAGTGACTCATGAGGGACCGTAGCAACCCAAAAGTAGGAGGTGGGGATAGCCCTGTTTCTATCTCTGGGTTTCCCATGGTGGGTGGACCTGAGGTTGAGGTGTCTATTTAATGAATGGATTTTGAATCTGAGCGCTTTTCAGACCTACTTTTCTTTTGTTGTTGTCTATATCCAAGTAAAAAAAGTATCCGCACACTTAAATCAGATACAATTTCAGTGTTTTGACTAAGCTTTCATTCAGTTATGACCATCGTCAGAGCATACAAACAGACAGTTTGTTGTTGTCTATATTGAAATCTACAGTATATCTAAAGGCAACAGAGAAGAATATAATGGTCATGTTGTCTCAGTGTATTCAAGCCTCAAGTCCCTCAGTAGTCTGTCCTCTTACACGGCTATAATAGGACCATGTTGTTCCTCAGGCCATAGAGATGCAATATAATATAAATAGTGTTCTATTTAATTCTGAGCCTGAGGCTCGGAGAAGGACCTGGAGTGACATTATAGACCTGTCACTTCTCGTTACCGTGACGAGGAATGGATGCCCATACAGCACATGCTCAGACATGTCCCTGTGTTTGGCGGTAAAACTGCTTCCTGTCTTGTCTGCTAGAGGGGGTGACAGGTGGTAGAGCTGCTTCCTGTCTTGTCTGCTTGAGGGGGTGACAGGTGGTAGAGCTGCTTCCTGTCTTGTCTGCTTGAGGGGGTGACAGGTGGTAGATTTGCTTCCTGTCTTGTCTGCTTGAGGGGGTGACAGGTGGTAGAGCTGCTTCCTGTCTTGTCTGCTTAAGGGGGTGACAGGTGGTAGAGCTGCTTCCTGTCTTGTCTGCTTAAGGGGGTGACAGGTGGTAGAGCTGCTTCCTGTCTTGTCTGCTTAAGGGGGTGACAGGTGTTAGAGCTGCTTCCTGTCTTGTCTGCTTGAGGGGGTGACAGGTGGTAGATTTGCTTCCTGTCTTGTCTGCTTGAGGGGGTGACAGGTGGTAGAGCTGCTTCCTGTCTTGTCTGCATGAGGGGGTGGCAGGTGGTAGAGCTGCTTCCTGTCTTGTCTGCTTAAGGGGGTGACAGGGGGTAGAGCTGCTTCCTGTCTTGTCTGCTTAAGGGGGTGACAGGTGGTAGAGCTGCTTCCTGTCTTGTCTGCATGAGGGGGTGGCAGGTGGTAGAGCTGCTTCCTGTCTTGTCTGCATGAGGGGGTGGCAGGTGGTAGAGCTGCTTCCTGTCTTGTCTGCTTAAGGGGGTGACAGGGGGTAGAGCTGCTTCCTGTCTTGTCTGCTTAAGGGGGTGACAGGTGGTAGAGCTGCTTCCTGTCTTGTCTGCATGAGGGGGTGGCAGGTGGTAGAGCTGCTTCCTGTCTTGTCTGCTTAAGGGGGTGACAGGTGATAGAGCTGCTTCCTGTCTTGTCTGCTTAAGGGGGTGACAGGTGTTAGAGCTGCTTCCTGTCTTGTCTGCTTGAGGGGGTGACAGGTGGTAGATTTGCTTCCTGTCTTGTCTGCTTGAGGGGGTGACAGGTGGTAGATTTGCTTCCTGTCTTGTCTGCTTGAGGGGGTGACAGGTGGTAGAGCTGCTTCCTGTCTTGTCTGCTTAAGGGGGTGACAGGTGGTAGAGCTGCTTCCTGTCTTGTCTGCTTGAGGGGGTGACAGGTGGTAGAGCTGCTTCCTGTCTTGTCTGCATGAGTGGGTGGCAGGTGGTAGAGCTGCTTCCTGTCTTGTCTGCTTAAGGGGGTGACAGGGGGTAGAGCTGCTTCCTGTCTTGTCTGCTTAAGGGGGTGACAGGTGGTAGAGCTGCTTCCTGTCTTGTCTGCATGAGGGGGTGGCAGGTGGTAGAGCTGCTTCCTGTCTTGTCTGCTTAAGTGGGTGACAGGTGATAGAGCTGCTTCCTGTCTTGTCTGCTTGAGGGGGTGACAGGTGTTAGAGCTGCTTCCTGTCTTGTCTGCTTGAGGGGGTGACAGGAGTTGGTTATAGCCTCATAGAGATAGCAGTATGCCGTTCCTCTCCTCTCCTCTCCTTTCTTTTATTTTTTATATTTTTATATTATTCCCTCTCCTCTCCTCTCCTCTCCTCTCCTCTCCTCTCCTCTCCTCTCCTCTCCTCTCCTCTCCTCTCCTCTCCTCTCCTCTCCTCTCCTCTCCTCTCCTCTCTCTCCTCTCCTCTCCTCTCTCTCTTCTCTTCTCTTCTCTTCTCTTCTCTTCTCTTCTCTTCTCTTCTCTTCTCTTCTCTTCTCTTCTCTTCTCTTCTCTTCTCTTCTCTTCTCTTCTCTTCTCCTCTCCTCCTCCCACTCAGTGAAATACAAAACAGTGATATTGACAATTGACTAGCTGCAGCAGCTTCCTCCCCAGACCACCTTACACAAGAACAGAATGTTCTTTCCTAATTTCTGCACGTGTTGTGTTTTATCCCTCACTACATGTGAGAATTGAATCTCATTTCACGTCTGTGGCAAAGGCCATCACAGCTCAGTTACAATTTAGCTGTGTGTTTGTGTGTGTGTGTGTGTGTGTGTGTGTGTGTGTGTGTGTGTGTGTGTCCGTATGCGTGTGCATGTGTGTGCATGCTTGTTTATGCATCCGAGTGTGCATGTGTGTGTGCGAGCGCAAGTGCGTCTGTGTATTTCTGTACAATGTGTGTGGGTGGACATGTGGGCTGGTAAATTGGATGGTAGGAAAATAGTCCTTTGTTATGGCAGATATACATAGCCCACTGTAATAATGCTGGGTGGTGCGGTGGAAGTTTTGAAGAGAACCATGCTATGTGCTGCTACTGCTGTTACTGCAGCTCAGAGCAGAGTAACTGTCCTTGACTGGCATTGTAGGCAGAGCAAACCTGGGTAAATATGAAATTCACATGTGTTGCAGTGGTTCCCACGTGCTGTTCCCACAATGGAATAGTGGGTGTGTTTGTGTTGGGCTTCCAGCAGTATATTATTACTGTAATGTGGCTCTCTAAACCTTTCTCTCCTCTCTCCTCTCTCCTGACAGATCATTGCATATCAGCCCTATGGGAAATCAGTGGACTGGTGGGCTTATGGTGTTCTCCTCTATGAGATGCTAGCAGGACAGGTACGTGCAGTAGGATATTTGTCAGATGGAGGTCTATTGTTCAATAGATCAAATGTGGCCTCATGTTATGCTGAGTCCATATTCCACAGCATCTGTTGTATGGATCCTACTAGCCTATATGTATGGATCCTACTAGCCTATATGTATGAGCCTACTAGCCTATATGTATGGATCCTACTAGCCAATATGTATGAGCCTACTAGCCTATATGTATGGATCCTACTAGCCTATATGTATGAGCCTACTAGCCTATATGTATGGATCCTACTAGCCTATATGTATGAGCCTACTAGCCTATATGTGTGGATCCTGCTACTCTATATGTATGGATCCTACTAGCCTATATGTATGGGGATATCTTCACGCCTGAATCCCAAAGGAATGGAAAGATTGGCACCATAACACTGTGGCTGTAGCAGGGGTTCACCATACTGCACCTCTTATGACACCTTTTCTTCAGAGACATACAGTACATTGGTGTCCTTGATTGGTGTCCTTTATGAATACCTGTGGATGCCACTTGCAGACAATATGGTGTATTTAACTAATCTAAACCTCAGGACACGCACACACACGCATGCAGGCATGCACACTCACAGGACAGTTTGTAAAGGTCTCTCCAAATGGCTTACGGGATTCTTAAGGCCCCATTATTCTGTTAATTAAAGATGAGATGATTACCACACATATGCACGCACACACATACACACAATCAGAGTCATTACCACTCACAAACTACACACACACACACACACACACACACACACACATACACACACACTTACACACACAACCACACACAAATCAAATCAAATCCATTTTTATTTGTCACATGCGCCGAATACAACAGGTGTAGACCTTACTGTGAAATGCTTACTTACGAGCCCTTAACCAACAATGCAGTTCAAGAAATAAGAGTTAAGAAAAGATTTACTAAATAAAATAAGTAACACAATAAAAGAACAATAACGAGGCTATATAGTATATAGTAGCTATAATCAGTAGTCCTTACCGAACACTTCTGAAAACTCCACGTTGTTACCACTTCTGTTGCCTGGCAACGGCAATGGTGTAGTGCTTTGATACGCCTCTTGTCTGCTGAGTGGAAGTCATCTTGACATTTTGCTGTAATTTCCCTCCGTTAAATCTAACACAAGACAGTACCCTTAATTAGCACAGAGAACTGAGCACTTCAACTCAACCGAAGGGGTGAAATTGTAAACCTCACCCATGTACTATGGACACTGCAGTTTCCCCTACATGGTTAGGTCATCCATGTATTGATGTAGGTCCTGATTATAGTCCTGTGTAGCTCAGTTGGTAAGATTGTGGAGCTAGCAACACCAGCGTCATGGGTTCAATTCTGTCTGGGGACGTTTATAATAACATGTATTCACTGTACTGTTAGTTCCACCCAGCAACCCTGGATAACAGTGTCTGCTAATTGACAAAAATGTCAAATGTAACCCATAGTCATACATAGAGACTTGTAGCAACCTTTTGACATCCACAGACTCAGTCTGCCAAGTGTGATACCATACAGTATGTCTCCTGTTGGAATTGAACCCACAACCTTGGCGTTGTTGTCACAGTAGCACTCAATAACAGGGAAAAGCACCTCATTGCATTCTGATGGGACAATCTAAACAGATTAATCAGTAGAGAAATATCTCTGGCATCTATTGCCGATATGAACCCACTGTACAACAATGATTTCTATGACAGGTGAAAGACTACACAGAGGAACATTAAAGGAACTCACACACACACACATCAGGGAGAAATGAGATCCATATGTTAGTTCTGAGTGGCTGCTGGGTTTTTAGGGCTCAGTGCCCTCCTGTCCTCTGTTTTATTCCACCTCAGAGTGGTGGCTAGTCCGGTCCCTCTTTGTACCCTGCACACGAAGCTGTGGTATCACACTGTTTAAGATCACAAAGACAAGGGGATTGACAAGAGACATGGTTGGTCACGTTTCTTTGGCTATGTGTCCTTTTTCAAGATATACTTTAAGTATACCATAAGTATGTACAGTAAACTTGTTTTCATATCTAATCCGCTATAACCATGTTGCTACAAATGTGGACCTTCAGTAAGCAAATTGCAGTAAAATGTGGACCCTCACTTGTATGTACATTTTGGTTGTCAACTGTATCAGTGAATACCTTGTGTGTGTTGTTTCCCTGAAGCCGCCGTTCGATGGAGAGGATGAAGATGAGTTGTTCCAGTCCATCATGGAGCACAACGTGTCCTACCCCAAGTCCATGTCTAAAGAGGCCGTCGTCATCTGCAAGGGAGTAAGTAGCTCTCCTACAGTAACTCACTGGGAGATATTGGGTTGTATCTCTCCTACAGTAACTCACTGGGAGATATTGGGTTGTATCTCTCCTACAGAAACTCACTGGGAGATATGGGGTTGTAGCTCTCCTACAGTAACACACTGGGAGATATGTGGTTGTATCTCTCCTACAGTAACTCACTGGGAGATATGGGGTTGTATCTCTCCTACAGTAACTCACTGGGAGATATGGGGTTGTAGCACTCCTACAGTAACTCACTGGGAGATATGGGGTTGTATCTCTCCTACAGTAACACACTGGGAGATATGTGGTTGTATCTCTCCTACAGTAACTCACTGGGAGATATGGGGTTGTAGCTCTCCTACAGTAACTCACTGGGAGATATGGGGTTGTATCTCTCCTACAGTAACACACTGGGAGATATGGGGTTGTATCTCTGCTACAGTAACTCACTGGGAGATATGGGGTTGTATCCCTTCTACAGTAACTCACTGGGAGATATGGGGTTGTATCCCTCCTACAGTAACACACTGGGAGATATGGGTTTTTATCTCTCCTACAGTAACACACTGGGAGATATGGGGTTGTATCTCTCCTACAGTAACTAACTGGGAGATATGGGGTTGTATCTCTCCTACAGTAACTCACTGGGTTGTAGCTCTCCTATAGTAACACACTGGGAGATATGTGGTTGTATCTCTCCTACAGTAACTCACTGGGAGATATGGGGTTGTAGCTCTCCTACAGTAACTCACTGGGAGATATGGGGTTGTATCTCTCCTACAGTAACACACTGGGAGATATGGGGTTGTATCTCTGCTACAGTAACTCACTGGGAGATATGGGGTTGTATCTCTCCTACAGTATCACACTGGGAGATATGGGGTTGTATCTCTCCTAAAGTAACACACTGGGAGATATGGGGTTGTATCTCTCCTACAGTAACACACTGGGAGATATGGGGTTGTATCTCTCCTACAGTAACTAACTGGGAGATATGGGGTTGTATCTCTCCTACAGTAACTCACTGGGTTGTAGCTCTCCTATAGTAACTCACTGGGAGATATGGGGTTGTATCTCTCCTACAGTAACTCACTGGGAGATATGGGGTTGTATCTCTCCTACAGTAACACACTGGGAGATATGGGGTTGTATCTCTCCTACAGTAACTCACTGGGAGATATGGGGTTGTATCTCTCCTACAGTAACACACAGGGAGATATGGGGTTGTATCTCTCCTACAGTAACACACTGGGAGATATGGGGTTGTATCTCTGCTACAGTAACTCACTGGGAGATATGGGGTTGTATCTCTCCTACAGTAACTCACTGGGAGATATGGGGTTGTATCTCTCCTACAGTAACACACTGGGAGATATGGGGTTGTATCTCTCCTACAGTAACTCACTGGGAGATATGGGGTTGTATCTCTCCTACAGTAACACACTGGGAGATATGGGGTTGTATCTCTCCTACAGTAACTCACTGGGAGATATGGGGTTGTATCTCTCCTACAGTAACACACTGGGAGATATGGGGTTGTATCTCTCCTACAGTAACTCACTGGGAGATATGGGTTTCTATCTCTCCAACAGTAACACACTGGGAGATATGGGGTTGTATCTCTCCTACAGTAACTCACTTGGAGATATGGGGTTGTATCTCTCCTACGGTATCTCCTACGGTAACTCACTGGGAGATATGGGGTTGTGTCCCTCCTTGACTAACCCACTGGGAGATATGGGGTTGTATCTCTCCTACAGTAACACACTGGGAGATATGGGGTTGTAAGTCTCCTACAGTAACACACTGGGAGATATGGGGTTGTATCTCTCCTACAGTAACTCACTGGGAGATATGGGGTTGTATCTCTCCTACAGTAACACACTGGGAGATATGGGTTGTATCTCTCCTAAAGTAACACACTGGGAGATATGGGGTTGTATCTCTCCTACAGTAACTCACTGGGAGATATGGGGTTGAATCTCTTCTACAGTAACTCACTGGGAGATATGGGGTTGTATCTCTCCTACAGTAACTCACTGGGAGATATGGGGTTGTATCTCTCCTACAGTATCACACTGGGAGATATGGGGTTGTATCTCTCCTAAAGTAACACACTGGGAGATATGGGGTTGTATCTCTCCTACAGTAACTCACTGGTAGATATGGGGTTGTAAGTCTCCTACAGTAACACACTGGGAGAGATGGGGTTGTATCTCTCCTACAGTAACTCACTGGGAGATATGGGGTTGTATCTCTCCTACGGTATCTCCTACGGTAACTCACTGGGAGATATGGGGTTGTGTCCCTCCTTGACTAACACACTGGGAGATATGGGGTTGTATCTCTCCTACAGTAACACACTGGGAGATATGGGGTTGTAAGTCTCCTACAGTAACACACTGGGAGATATGGGGTTGTATATTTCCTACAGTAACACACTGGGAGATATGGGGTTGTATCTCTCCTACAGTAACTCACTAGGAGATATGGGGTTGTATCTCTCCTACAGTAACACTATGGGATATATGGGGTTGTATCTCTCCTACAGTAACACACTGGGAGATATGGGTTGTATCTCTCCTAAAGTAACACACTGGGAGATATGGGGTTGTATCTCTCCTACAGTAACTCATTGGGAGATATGGGGTTGTATCTCTCATTCAGTAACACACTGGGAGATATGGGGTTGTATCTCTCCTACAGTAACACACTGGGAGAAATGGGGTTGTATCTCTCCTACAGTAACTCACTGGGAGATATGGGGTTGTATCTCTCCTACAGTAACTCACTGGGAGATATGGGGTTGTATCTCTCCTACAGTAACTCACTGGGAGATATGGGGTTGTATCTCTCCTACAGTAACTCACTGGGAGATATGGGGTTGTATCTCTCCTAAAGTAACACACTGGGAGATATGGGGTTGTATCTCTCCTACAGTAACTCACTGGGAGATATGGGGTTGTATCTCTCCTACAGTAACTCACTGGGAGATATGGGGTTGTATCTCTCCTAAAGTAACACACTGGGAGATATGGGGTTGTATCTCTCCTACAGTAACTCACTGGGAGATATGGGGTTGTATCTCTCCTACAGTAACACACTGGGAGATATGGGGTTGTATCTCTCCTACAGTAACACACTGGGATAAATGGGGTTGTATCTCTCCTACAGTAACACACTGGGAGATATGGGGTTGTATCTCTCCTACAGTAACTCATTGGGAGATATGGGGTTTGTTTCTCTCTTACAGTAACTCACTGGGAGATATGGGGTTGTATCTCTCCTACAGTAACTCACTGGGAGATATGGGGTTGTATCTCTCCTACAGTAACTCACTGGGAGATATGGGGTTGTATCTCTCCTAAAGTAACACACTGGGAGATATGGGGTTGTATCTCTCCTACAGTAACTCACTGGGAGATATGGGGTTGTATCTCTCCTACAGTAACTCACTGGGAGATATGGGGTTGTATCTCTCCTAAAGTAACACACTGGGAGATATGGGGTTGTATCTCTCCTACAGTAACTCACTGGGAGATATGGGGTTGTATCTCTCCTACAGTAACACACTGGGAGATATGGGGTTGTATCTCTCCTACAGTAACACACTGGGATAAATGGGGTTGTATCTCTCCTACAGTAACACACTGGGAGATATGGGGTTGTATCTCTCCTACAGTAACTCATTGGGAGATATGGGGTTTGTTTCTCTCTTACAGTAACTCACTGGGAGATATGGGGTTGTATCTCTCGTACAGTATCTCATTGGGAGATATGGGGTTGTATCTCTCCTACAGTAACTCACTGGGAGATATGGGGTTGTATCTCTTCTACAGTAACTCATTGGGAGATATGGGGTTGTATCTCTCCTACAGTAACTCACTGGGAGATATGGGGTTGTATCTCTCCTACAGTAACTCATTGGGAGATATGGGGTTGTATCTCTCCTACAGTAACTCACTGCGAGATATGGGGTTGTATCTCTCGTACAGTATCTCATTGGGAGATATGGGGTTGTATCTCTCCTACAGTAACACACTGGGGGATATGGGGTCGTCATTTTAATGGGCATCGATGACCCTATACACAGGTTGTTCAACTGATCTACAAAGCATTTCACACAAAGCTTGTGATGCAACAGATATTTTTGTTGAGTTTGTCTGCACCAGTAACACACTGGGAGAAATGGGGTTGTATCTCTCCTATAGTAACAAGAAAAAAACTGCTGATGCACAACCAATTTCAAATTTGCACCTTGTGTATTCTACTATTCTAACTCTCAACAGTAAGTTAAGATCCTGACTAAGTTCCTACAAAACCGGGTAACCAGTTGACCATCCCTGGTCTACTTGGTATCACAATCACACAGTCTTCTTCTTCTTTCTGTGGGTGGCCATGCTTACAGTGGGGGGAAAAAGTATTTAGTCAGCCACCAATTGTGCAAGTTCTCCCACTTAAAAAGATGAGAGAGGCCTGTAAGTTTCATCATAGGTACACGTCAACTATGACAGACAAATTGAGGAAAAAAAATCCAGAAAATCACATTGTAGGATTTTTAATGAATTTATTTGCAAATGATGGTGGAAAATAAGTATTTGGTCATCTACAAACAAGCAAGATTTCTGGCTCTCACAGACCTGTAACTTCTTCTTTAAGAGGCTCCTCTGTTCTCCACTCGTTACCTGTATTAACGGCACCTGTTTGAACTTGTTATCAGTATAAAAGACACCTGTCCACAACCTCAAACAGTCACACTCCAAACTCCACTATGGCCAAGACCAAAGAGCTGTCAAAGGACACCAGAAACAAAATTGTAGACCTGCACCAGGCTGGGAAGACTGAATCTGCAATAGGTAAGCAGCTTGGTTTGAAGAAATCAACTGTGGGAGCAATTATTAGGAAATGGAAGACATACAAGACCACTGATAATCTCCCTCGATCTGGGGCTCCACGCAAGATCTCACCCCGTGGGGTCAAAATGATCACAAGAACGGTGAGCAAAAATCCCAGAACCACACGGGGGGACCTAGTGAATGACCTGCAGAGAGCTGGGACCAAAGTAACAAAGCCTACCATCAGTAACACACTACGCCGCCAGGGACTCAAATCCTGCAGTGCCAGACGTGTCCCCCTGCTTAAGCCAGTACATGTCCAGGCCCGTCTGAAGTTTTCTAGAGTGCATTTGGATGATCCAGAAGAGGATTGGGAGAATGTCAAATGGTCAGATGAAACCAAAATAGAACTTTTTTGGTAAAAACTCAACTCGTCGTGTTTGGAGGACAAAGAATGCTGAGTTGCATCCAAAGAACACCATACCTACTGTGAAGCATGGGGGTGGAAACATCATGCTTTGGGGCTGTTTTTCTGCAAAGGGACCAGGACGACTGATCCGTGTAAAGGAAAGAATGAATGGGGCCATGTATCGTGAGATTTTGAGTGAAAACCTCCTTCCATCAGCAAGGGCATTGAAGATGAAACGTGGCTGGGTCTTTCAGCATGACAATGATCCCAAACACACCGCCCGGGCAACGAAGGAGTGGCTTCGTAAGAAGCATTTCAAGGTCCTGGAGTGGCCTAGCCAGTCTCCAGATCTTAACCCCATAGAAAATCTTTGGAGGGAGTTGAAAGTCCGTGTTGCCCAGCGACAGCCCCAAAACATCACTGCTCTAGAGGAGATCTGCATGGAGGAATGAGCCAAAATACCAGCAACAGTGTGTGAAAACCTTATGAAGACTTACAGAAAATGTTTGACCTGTGTCATTGCCAACAAAGGGTACAGTTGGGAGAACAAGTATTTGATACACTGCCGATTTTGCAGGTTTTCCTACTTACAAAGCATGTAGAGGTCTGTAATTTTTATCATAGGTACACTTCAACTGTGAGAGACGGAATCTAAAACAAAAATCCAGAAAATCACATTGTATGATTTTTAAGTAATTAATTTGCATTTTATTGCATGACATAAGTATTTGATCACCTACCAACCAGTAAGAATTCCGGCTCTCACAGACCTGTTAGTTTTTCTTTAAGAAGCCCTCCTGTTCTCCACTCATTACCTGTATTAACTGCACCTGTTTGAACTCGTTACCTGTATAAAAGACACCTGTCCACACACTCAATCAAACAGACTCCAACCTCTCCACAATGGCCAAGACCAGAGAGCTGTGTAAGGACATCACCAACTGTAGACCTGCACAAGGCTGGGATGGGCTACAGGACAATAGGCAAGCAGCTTGGTGAGAAGGCAACAACTGTTGGCGCAATTATTAGAAAATGGAAGAAGTTCAAGACGACGGTCAATCACCCTTGATCTGGGGCTCCATGCAAGATCTCACCTCGTGGGGCATCAATGATCATGAGGAAGGTGAGGGATCAGCCCAGAACTACACGGCAGGACCTGGTCAATGACCTGAAGAGAGCTGGAACCACAGTCTCAAAGAAAACCATTAGTAACACACTACGCCGTCATGGATTAAAATCCTGCAGCGCACGCAAGGTCCCCCTGCTCAAGCCAGCGCATGTCCAGGCCCGTCTGAAGTTTGCCAATGACCATCTGGATGATCCAGAGGAGGAATGGGAGAAGGTCATGTGGTCTGATGAGACAAATATAGAGCTTTTTGGTCTAAACTCCACTCGCCGTGTTTGGAGGAAGAAGAAGGATGAGTACAACCCCAAGAACACCATCCCAACCGTGAAGCATGGAGGTGGAAACATCATTCTTTGGGGATGCTTTTCTGCAAAGGGGACAGGACGACTGCACCGTATTGAGGGGAGGATGGATGTGGCCATGTATCGCGAGATCTTGGCCAACAACCTCCTTCCCTCAGTAAGAGCATTGAAGATGGGTCGTGGCTGGGTCTTCCAGCATGACAACGACCCGAAACACACAGCCAGGGAAACTAAGGAGTGGCTCCGTAAGAAGCATCTCAAGGTCTGAAGTGGCCTAGCCAGTCTCCAGACCTGAACCCAATAGAAAATCTTTGGAGGGAGCTGAAAATCCGTATTGCCCAGCGACAGCCCCGAAACCTGAAGGATCTGGAGAAGGTCTGTATGGAGGAGTGGGCCAAAATCCCTGCTGTAGTGTGTGCAAACCTGGTCAAGACCTACAGGAAACGTATGATCTCTGTAATTGCAAACAAAGGTTTATGTACCAAATATTAAGTTCTGCTTTTCTGATGTATCAAATACTTATGTCATGCAATAAAATGCAAATTAATTACTTAAAAATCATACAATGTGATTTTCTGGATTTTTGTTTTAGATTCCGTCTCTCACAGTTTAAGTGTACCTATGATAAAAATTACAGACCTCTACATGCTTTGTAAGTAGGAAAACCTGCAAAATCGGCAGTGTATCAAATACTTGTTCTCCCCACTGTATATAACAAAGTATTGAGAAACTTTTGTTATTGACCAAATACTTATTTTCCACCATAATTTGCAAATAAATTCATAAAAAATCCTACAATGTGATTTTCTGGAGAAAAAAAATCTAATTTTGTCTGTCATAGTTGACGTGTACCTATGATGAAAATTACAGGCCTCTCTCATCTTTTTAAGTGGGAGAACTTGCACAATTGGTGGCTGACTAAATACTTTTTTTCCCCACTGTATATACCATGGAAATTAGACTTCTGCAGCAATTTACACACAGAAGAGATTCAATTTAGATGTTCTGGTGGGAAGATCTTTTAATAACGTTTTTATTTTAAAAAAGTATTTTAATAACGTTTTCGGTTCAGTTACTTAGGGATGATGTCATCCGCTGTACCTGCTCCTGAACATATACAGTAATTAATCATCTGATGCTATTGTCGTCGTGACAACAGAGGCGTGTCTCCTCAACCCTTCTCTCCGCCACCTTTAGATCTATATGATCTATGAAATCATTATTAAATGATACGATTTGGGGTTGAATAAAATAGGAGCTAAATACATATTATTGAAAACCATCTTTTGCAATTTCCTCCCCTTTCTATTTCTAGGCTGGATTCTGAATAATGAAAATATGGATCAAAAATAAGGTTATTAAGGAAAGCTATTGGAAAGGGAAACATGGAGTGGCTTTAAGAGTTGAAGGGAAGCTACACTATAGACCACCAGAAATAAAGAATTGCTGTTGTCAAGGCTATACAATTGTAACTTCTAAAATGGGTTAATGCTCAGTTATGGGCTTCTCTCTCTTTCTTTCTCTCTCACTCTCTCTTTCTCTCTCTCTCTCTCTCCCTCTCTCTCTCTCCCTCATCTCCCTCACTCACCCTCTAATCCCTAATCTCCCCTCTCTCTCTCCCTCACTTCCCTCTCCCCCCCATCACTTTACTTCCCCCTCCCTCCAGTTCATGACTAAGCACCCGTCAAAGCGTCTCGGCTGTGGCCCGGAGGGCGAGAGGGACATCCGGGAGCAGGCCTTCTTCAGACGCATCGACTGGGACCGCCTCGCCAACAGAGAGATCCAACCGCCATTCAAGCCTAAAACGGTGTGTGTGTGTGTGTGTGCGCGCGTGCATGAGTTACCCAGCTAGTAGTGTCATTCCAGAAGTTATTGGAAGTCTATGATCAGATGAAAGAGTCCCTTTTATCCACATGCACAGACTGCTGTCATAACAAGTCTCTTTAAAGGGGAAATCTTCAGGTTAAACAATAACAAAGCGCCTCCCCGCCACTGATAGCTACAGTAAGTGATGGGGCTGGAGAAATGTATCCACTGTCAAATTCATAGACAGAGCTATGGATAAAAAGGCTGACCATCCGTGATATCAAAATTACAGTTTTAACCATGTTTTGAGGTGATACAGTTTTTGTTTACGATTACTTTGTTTACTAACAAAGGAGTAAAACAAGCTTATATTTTGGCTTCTGATGGAGTAAACACATTTAACTAAGCTCATGAGGGTTTTATAAGTTATATTCTTCAAGAATCAATGGGTATATATCATGAAATTAAAAGTCCAAAAACAGATTGACACTTTAACCTTTTACTGCAGTGGACTAAATCAGGGTCACATAGAATGTTTCTTGGTAGTCTTAAATAAATCTACTTTGAAACAAAAGTATACACCTCACACACATGGCTATGGTCTTTAAAAGAAGAAGACACCTGCACCATGTCAGATATAGAGTTGAAATGTATTCAATTTTTTGTTTAAGTCCCAATATTACACTTTATATACATCACAGATGACTGAAATATAACAAAACCGTTTGACATAGAAACACTGAATTTTCTGCATTTAAAAATAAATCATGTTTATGAAAAATATTAATAACATTCCACCCATGAGGCCACTAGAGGTCGATTTGGTCATTTGACTGCAGGAAAGGGCTGCAAGGCTGGAGAGCACCACTCACCACTCTGATGCACAACATCAAAGCCACACACTTCAGGTGGACTTTTACTCATAAGTGGGGTTTATATCATATTTCTAAAGAGTTGTACAACTATTTTTAAAGAGTTTTAGAGAGTCTGTTTCCATAACTAAATTGGCCACTGTAGAAATCTAGGCATCACTTAGTGTGTGTGCGTGTGTTCGTCCGTGTGTTCGTGCGTGTGTTCGTGCATGTGTGTGTGTGTCTCTCTGATTCATCTCCTACCCTGTGTGGGTCTGATAGCCTGCAGCCATGTGTCAGTGTGGGAGGTTAAAAGACTGCTAGAGTACAGCTGCAGCCACCATCTACCCTCCTCCAACCCTCCCTCCATCCCACCATCCCTCCTTTGCCACCCCTCCTATTGCTAAACACACACTCGCAACCAGGTGTGGGGGCTTTGTGACCCAACCCCCACCTAACCCTCTCTCCCTCCATCCAACCTCTCTCCATCGCTGCCCCCTCATTTTCCTACAAACACACTTGCCAGGCATGGGGGCTTTGTGACCGAACCCTCCTACAGAGGTTTAAGAATACATAGGTTTAAAAATAGCTCTAAAAGCATCCTAGCACTCACACCACATCAACCGCATGACTACATGGCGGATGTATCAGTGTGGGTTCACATACAAACAGAGCTAATTCTGGTCTCCATTTATTCTGGAGGTATCGTGAGGTACAGTAAACTGTCGTAATGAGATCATTATGAAGGTATCGTGAGGTACAGTATACTGTCGTAATGAGATCATTGTGAAGGTATCGTGAGGTACAGTATACTGTCGTAATGAGATCATTCTGGAGGTATTGTGAGGTACAGTATACTGTCGTAATGAGATCATTCTGGAGGTATTGTGAGGTACAGTAGACTGTCGTAATGAGATCATTCTGGAGGTATTGTGAGGTACAGTATACTGTCGTAATGAGATCATTGTGAAGGTATCGTGAGGTACAGTATACTGTCGTAATGAGATCATTCTGGAGGTATTGTGAGGTACAGTATACTGTCGTAATGAGATCATTCTGGAGGTATTGTGAGGTACAGTAGACTGTCGTAATGAGATCATTCTGGAGGTATTGTGAGGTACAGTATACTGTCGTAATGAGATCATTGTGAAGGTATCGTGAGGTACAGTATACTGTTGTAATGAGATCATTCTGGAGGTATGGTGAGGTACCATGTACTGTCATAATGAGATCATTCTGGAGGTATTGTGAGGTACAGTATACTGTTGTAATGAGATCATTCTGGAGGTATTGTGAGATACAGTATACTGTCGTAATGAGATCATTCACCCACAAAAATGGACAGCTAGACATCCCCTTGCTGTGGGCAACTTAATGTACCCGCCTAATATCAGCCATGTCTCTGTCTCTCCCTCTACCTCCTCCCTCTCTCTCTCACACACACAGGGTGGCAAAGGAGCAGAAAACTTTGACAAGTTCTTCACACGCACCCAGCCCATGTTGACCCCTCCGGACCAGCTAGTCATCGCCAACATCGACCAGAGCGACTTTGCTGGTTTCTCCTACATCAACCCACAGTTCATCCACCCTTCCCTCCTTCACAGTGTGGTATGAGAAGGGGAGAGATCAGGGAGAGGAGGAAGAGAGAGAGAGAGAGAGAGAGAGAGAGAGAGAGAGAGAGAGAGAGAGAGAGAGAGAGAGAGAGAGAGAGAGAGAGAGAGAGAGAGAGAGAGAGAGAGAGAGAGAGAGAGAGAGAGAGAGAGAGAGAAAGCGAGAGAGAAAGCGAGAGGGGGAGAGAGAGAGAGAGAGAGAGAGAGGGGGGAGAGAGAAAGCGAGAGGGGGAGAGAGAGAGGGAGAGAGAGGGGGAGAGAGGGGGAGAGAGAGGGGGAGAGAGCCATGTGGACTGGGACTGGGACTGGGACAGCAACCCTCCAGATTGACCACCAATCCCCTATTGTCCCTTTGTCAAAGAGACTAATATTATCTTCATGTGTTCTATGGACTTGAGTCGGCGACATTCTGTTAACAAGCTGTCCACGAACGATCTCGATTGGAATTTGCCTGATGCGATGGAGGGGGTAAGGGAGGGAGGAGGGGAAGGGTATGTGTACAGGGGAGTATGTCTGAGTTTATCTGGTGATTGAGCGCAGTAATCATGGATACATTGATTTGAGAAGTAGGCCTGCTACAGTACAGTGAGGGTTGAGATGAATTGCACACTGTTACCATGGGCAACCCTTTAGCTCTGCAACCTACTGCCCTAACATTCAGGAATGGGCTCCATGGTTTCCACAGTTCCAGAACCTCCTACTTGCTCTTGAACCTAGAGCCAAACCCTACAGTACAGTCCTTTCCTGTCCGGAAGTTGTCTGTGGGACTACATATCCCATGATTCCTCAGTGTGTTGCTATGGATAGAAAGAGAGAATTCCCTCCCTCCTCCATGCGATGACGTGCTATGGAACGTACCATGTTATTACTCTCCTGTCCTTACCTTTCCTCCCTCTACTGTACCTAGTGTACTGTACTGCCATTTCTAAACAGTCTGCTACACCACATTCTAGATTATATTTATATACCTACAGAGAAGAGAGGTCTATTGTCTACTGTTACACCAGTGCCAAAATAGAGGTGAAACAAATCATTTTATTACAGTACATATCTATATAAACATATACTATCTACAGCGTCCGTTTCTTACTAAATTCCTGTAGTCAACTATGATGTCTTTCCTCGTGGTGAAAGTCGTTAACCCTTCTGATGGTGTCAGCACGCTAAACTAAGCTCAACACAGTGTTTCTCTGGCAGTTTTATTAATATACTCCAAACTATTAACAAATGTTTACAAACCGTTACCAAACGTCTACACAATGTTACTAAAACATAACCCACCAAGTATAGCTGTGTCTAACCTAGTATGTTGTTAAAGAACAGCTTTTTGGTTGGTATGAACAGTTGACTGATGAAACAATGATGAACATTTTAGATGGAGTCCAATTTTATTGTTGGTGAAAGCACTGGCACCAATATTCTCAGAGTTATTTAGGAGAATCAATGAGCAAGACTGAATTGAGGAGATGGTTCTGTTCCGCATGGGGTTTGCGACAACATGTAACTTGGTATTCCGGACTTCTATTTAGGGGGAGAAATCTAGAACGGAGGTTTATGAGAAGAAAATGTTTAGATTTTACTACTGAAAATGCTCTTTCCATATGCACAATGCAGTTCTCGGTCGCATGCTTATTTCCTGACTATGAATAAGCTCTAGATGACTTTCTAGGGAATGCAGTACACGTCTGAAATGTATCATTGTAAAACCAAGTATTATGATATTTGTTGATTATATAATTGTTGTCTGTATGAAAGTCCTACCCCACTGAAAAGTTGAATGAGATTCAGATAAATTATTTTTCATTCTTACTTATTAAACATATTCCGTACGTTTCGCTCAATGCTTTTCTGTCCAGAGAGAATGTTGTTTACCCTATTTGTCGACCATTTTTAAATATCGAAGGAGCTTTTACAAAAAGAGAAATTACTCGCAGATTTTATACCACAAACTGAATGTGCTTTTACTACCTTAGACAGGTTAAACATTTCTATGTTTAGATGACTATCCCAAAAACGGATGACGTTTGGCTGAATCTTTGGTAGCTTTGTTATCAGCGAAACCTTGTAACATGTATTTTCTCTATTTATCCACAGTTTGTTTTTCACTATTTTAAAGGTAGAGTCAGCGAAATGATGTTGCACGAGCAGCACCGCAGATATTGCGATGAGCAAGATTCAAGACTTTGCTCTCACAAAGTCACAAACAGTATCTGTGCATGGGTTTGCTTCACGCTCTTACAACGTGGTAGCCACGGGACCAAAACTGCCTCTCAGTGTGTTGCAGAGATTGACCCACTATGCCGTTTACTTTGTGCGTCTACGTCATATTGCTGACTCTACCTTTGATGTTTCATAGACGATATGCAGTATCTACAGTATGTGTGACTGTGGTGCGTGGTCCCTGGTTGAATGCACTCCTACTCCTACTCCTAGCCTTGGTTTCTCTTCTATTAGAGGCAGAAGCGTGTTTTCTGGCTTTAACTGTGTGCATGTGAGGGTAAGGCCTGATCTAAGCATGAGAGAAGGCATGATGCATGTTAATGTGTCACCAACCATCACAGTGAGACACACGCATGTCCTGCTTGCCACTCCCTCTACACTTCTCGCCTCTTTCTGTTCTCCTCTTCTCCATTGGTTTATTAGTGTTCAGTCTCCTGACTCAACCAAGTTCCAAGTTCAGTCAGAACTCACATTTAAGCCATGCACATAACAATTTGAATTTTCTGTCTCTTCTGTTTTGGTTGTGGTTATGTAGAAGTTTTCACCTGTGCCAAACTGAGAACCTACACTACCGTTCAAAGGTTTGGGGTCACTTAGAAATGTCCTTGTTTTCGAAAGAAAATAAAAATGTTGGTCCATTAAAATAACATCAAATTGATCATAGATACAGTGTAGACATTGTTAATGTTATAAATGGCTATTGTAGCTGGAAACGGCTGATTTTTAATGGAATATCTATATAGGCGTACAGAGGCCCATTATCAGCAACCATCAGTCCTGTGTTCCAATGGCACGTTGTGTTTGCTAATCCAAGTTTATCATTTTAAAAGGCTAATTGATCATTAGAAAACCCTTTTGCAATTATGTTAGCACAGCTGAAAACTATTGTACTGATTAAATAAGCAATAAAACTGGCCTTCTTGAGACTAGTTGAGTATCTGGAGCATCAGCAATTGTGGGTTCGATTGCAGGCTGAAAATGGCCAGAAACAAAGAACTTTCTTCTGAAACTCGTCAGTCTATTCTTGTTCTGAGAAATGAAGGCTATTCCATGCGAGAAATTGCCAAGAAACTGAAGAAAAAGCCATATCTCAGACTGGCCAATCAAAATAAAAGATTAAGATGGGCAGTCTGAGATATGGCTTTTTCTTTGCAACTCTGCCTAGAAGGTCAGCATCCCGGAGTCACCTCTTCACTGTTGACGTTGAGACTGGTGTTTTGATGGTACTATTTAATGAAGCTGCCAGTTGAGGACCTGTGAGGCGCCTGTTTCTCAAACTAGACACTCTAGTGTATTTGTCCTCTTGCTCAGTTGTGCACCGGGGCCTCCCACTCCTCTTTCTATTCTGGTTAGAGCCCGTTTGCGCTGTTCTGTGAAGGGAGTAGTACACAGCGTTGTACGAGATCTTCAGTTTCTTGGCAATTTCTCGCATAGAATAGCCTTCATTTCTCAGAACAAGAATAGACTGACGAGTTTCAGAAGAAAGTTATTTGTTTCTGGCCATTTTGAGCCTGTAATCAAACCCACAATTGCTGATGCTCCAGATACTCAACCAGTCTCAAGAAGGCCAGTTTTATTGCTCCTTTAATCAGCACAACAGTTTTCAGCTGTGCTAACATAATTGCAAAAGTGTTTTCTAATGATCAATTAGCCTTTTAAAATGATAAACTTGGATTAGCAAACACAATGTGCCATTGGAACACAGGACTGATGGTTGCTGATAATGGGCCTCTGTACGCCTATGTACAGTGAGGGAAAAAAGTATTTGATCCCCTGCTGATTTTGTACGTTTGCCCACTGACAAAGACATGATCAGTCTATAATTTTAATGGTAGGTTTATTTGAACAGTGAGAGACAGAATAACAACAAAAAAATCCAGAAAAATGCATGTCAAAAATGTTATAAATTGATTTGCATTTTAATGAGGGTAATAAGTATTTGACCCCTCTGCAAAACATATGACTTAGTACTTGGTGGCAAAACTCTTGTTGGCAATCACAGAGGTCAGACGTTTCTTGTAGTTGGCCACCAGGTTTGCACACATCTCAGGAGGGATTTTGTCCCACTCCTCTTTGCAGATCTTCTCCAAGTCATTAAGGTTTCGAGGCTGACCTTTGGCAACTCGAATCTTCAGCTCCCTCCACAGATTTTATATGGGATTAAGGTCTGGAGACTGGCTAGGCCACTCCAGGACCTTAATGTGCTTCTTCTTGAGCCACTCCTTTGTTGCCTTGGCCGTGTGTTTTAGGTCATTGTAATGCTGGAATACCCATCCACGACCCAATTTCAATGCCCTGGCTGAGGGAAGGAGGTTCTCACCCAATATTTGATGGTACATGGCCCCGTCCATCGTCCCTTTGATGCGGTGAAGTTGTCCTGTCCCCTTAGCAGAAAAACACTCCCAAAGCATAATGTTTCCACCTCCATGTTTGACGGTGGGGATGGTGTTCTTGGGGTCATAGGCAGCATTCCTCCTCCTCCAAACACGGCGAGTTGAGTTGATGCCAAAGAGCTCCATTTTGGTCTCATCTGACCAAAACACTTTCACCCAGTTCTCCTCTGAATCATTCAGATGTTCATTGGCAAACTTCAGACGGCCCTGTATATGTGCTTTCTTGAGCAGGGGGACCGTGCGGGCGCTGCAGGATTTCAGTCCTTCATGGCGTAGTGTGTTACCAATTGTTTTCTTGGTGACTATGGTCCCAGCTGCCTTGAGATCATTGACAAGATCCTCCTGTGTAGTTATGGGCTGATTCCTCACCGTTCTCATGATCATTGCAACTCCACGAGGTGAGAGCTTGCATGGAGCCCCAGGCCGAGGGAGATTGACAGTTATTTTGTGTTTCTTCCATTTGCGAATAATCGCACCAACTGTTGTCACCTTCTCACCAAGCTGCTTGGCGATGGTCTTGAAGCCCATTCCAGTCTTGTGTAGGTCTACAATCTTGTCCCTGACATCTTTGGAGAGCTCTTTGGTCTTGGCCATGGTGGAGAGTTTGGAATCTGATTGATTGCTTCTGTGGACAGGTGTCTTTTATACAGGTAACAAACTGAGATTAGGAGCACTCCCTTTAATATCTTTCTGATTGAGAGGGGGTCAAATACTTATTTCCCTCATTAAAATGCAAATCAATTTATAACATTTTTGACATGCGTTTTTCTGGATTTTTTTGTTGTTATTCTGTCTCTCACTGTTCAAATAAACCTACCATTAAAATTATAGACTGATCATTTCATTGTCAGTGGGCAAACATACAAAATCGGGCAGGGGATCAAATACTTTTTTCCCTCACTG
This sequence comes from Coregonus clupeaformis, assembly GCF_020615455.1. Lineage (NCBI taxonomy): Eukaryota > Metazoa > Chordata > Actinopteri > Salmoniformes > Salmonidae > Coregonus > Coregonus clupeaformis. The sequence continues at coordinate 31,332,013 of NC_059226.1, read as the reverse complement.
TAGATATTCTATTAAAAAACAGCAGTTTCCAGCTGCAATAGCCATTTACAACATTAACAATGTCTACACTGTATTTCTGATCAATTCTATGTTATTTAATGGACAAAAAAATTGCTTTTCTTTCGAAAACAAGGACATTTCTATGTGACCCAAAACTTTTGAACGGTAGTGTACATAATGAGAGATCAACACAGAGCAAGCACAGGAAGTTCAATCAGACACAACTGAACAGCCAAAGAATAAAGAAACGTTGTTTTATTGTTTAATACACCCTGACCACAGAGACAAAGTTGTTTTGGCATTTCAGCCTATTGCCAAATTTCTTGCATTTAATCAGTTTCTGTTAGACAAAGGTATTTGTAGCATGTCCTTGAAATGTAGCTGTTCAATGGGGATGACTACTGAAATTATGTTAACATGTAACTTTGAATACATTTGAGTATTAAAGTCTCCCATCTGGACCAAATGGACCTGTTAGAAATAAGGGGGACCATACGTTTACACGACATTGCTAATGAGACAAACTGAGAAGTATTTCATTGAAGCTGAGTCAGGATATTGTCTGTCCATCTAGAGAACAGATATTATATCTTACTTCAAAGCTGTGGAGGTTTCTACATGGAGAATATAGCACTCTCTATAGCACTTATCAGATACTAGTGGGAAAAACAGGCCAACTATAGTTAGCCCTGTGAATGACATCTCACATTGAGAATCTATGTCTAATGAGTGGGTGGTGTTTGGACTACTAGCGACACAAAACCTCCATACAATATGTACTTTTAGGATATACTACAATCACTTGCAGTCATTATTTTAATCACCATGATGATCATGGGACCACAACACAGGGATGTTTTGTATGCTTTATTTTCATTTCAATATCCTTGCTTTTGTTTGCCAAGTTCTCCCATGTCCCTTTGCTAACTGGGATATGAAGGAGACTGTGTATGAATAAAGCTATGAAAATGCCATCAGCTTCATTTGTGTCGTTTTGCTTTCTATAGCCTCCCAGACTTCATATGTAGATTCTACATGTTGGACGCTTTACTGTATCATTGTACTGTATATCACTATTGCTATCCATGAGGAATCCCGCTTTGCCTCATAGACTTCAAAATTATTCTTGCTGAAAAGCAACGAAATACCACCAATATCCAAATGCCACATTAAGTATCTTCTCACCGAAAGACAGAAACGTCACAGAATAAACTTTTCCGTCTCCTCAGAGTGGCAAAATGATAAAGGTTGTCTGCCCTCTTCATATTAACCCTTCAAACGTCCCCTCCCTCAGAAATCTCTGGCCTGCCAGATAGGAGCGTTTAGCGGTCTAGCACCCTCAACCTGCACACAGACAAATTGGCAGCAATCAAAGCCTACTGAGCCCTCAGACGAATCAGCACAGTCCTGCTGTTTGTTTTGTTTTGAGCTGCGGTTTGCCTCGTAATGTGTGTGTCTGTCTGTTGTTTCTCCCACTCTCTGCCCCCCCCACCCTCTCTATCGCTATCCCCCCCTCTCTCTCGCTATCTCTCTCCCCTCTCTCTCTATTTCTCTCTGTCTGTCTAAGTGGACCACTCTGCATTCACAGCACACAGACCTGGCCCGGTACGTTGGCTTTTATTATGTTCCAGTTGCTGAGCAAGTGAACCTGCTCATAAAGCCATAATAATGCAGAATGCTTTTGGAATCTAATGGAAGTCAATCTAGATAAGATATGCCCTTGAGATATACCTCGTTGGTTACATAAGCTGATACTGAATACATGAGTAAACAGTTTGCTTCATGTAAAGCACTCAAGGTGCCCCTACACACTCAGATTGTAAAACTTATTTACAATGCATTTGACACAATGGTTGTGATACAACAGATATTTTTCTGATACAATGGACAGTTTTGTCTGTGTTGCTTGTGTTGTTATTTTTGTACAGAAGAACTTTCTGTCGTATCACAATGGTTGTGCCAAATGCGTTATACATTCCTTGTACAATTTAAGTGTGTACGGGGCCAAGAAGACTAATATTTTCTCCCCTGTTGAGAAAGTGACTGTAGCAGACAACTTATCACTGCATTGCCTTTCAATTTAAACCGAGCTGTAACACGGATCTTCTGCGATACTTCTGCTATATGGATTAAATCCAGCCCAAAGCCTTCTATCTCTCCTTCATCTGGCTTTCATTCAGGGCAGGAGCAGGCCTTGGTGCCAGACAGAATAAAGGCATAGTGATTATGATGCCTTTGTATCAGCTGTTTTGCTGGGGCTTATTTTGTCTTTTTTTACTAGTGAGAAGTTATTTTCTGCTCACTCTACCAGAAATGTGTGACCTGTTTTCACAAAATAAGAAGACATGTTGCAGTTGTATTTTTAGGATACTTTGAGGAATTGCACATTTGGGGCATATGTTAAACAACATACAGTACCTGGTACTGTATATCAATAAGATCTCTCTCAGGCAATCTAGGGAAATCCAGAGGTAAACGTATTATTTCATTATTGATGATCTCAAAACGTTCTAAATATGCAGTAAGCCATACGTGCATCTATCATTGGTGACTGAACTCATTTAGGGGTGATACTGACGTCACCTTTCTCAGAAAAAGTGCAAGACGGTATGTAACCTGATGAAATAGTTTGTTTTGGTTCGTGCTCTCGCTCGTTCTTTCTATTTCTCTCTCTCTATTTCTCTCTCTCTATTTCTCTCTCTCTCTATCTATCTCTCTCTCGCTCTCTCTCTTGCTCTATCTATCCGGTAGCCTCCACATTCAGCATTCAGCGCAGCGTAGTGAGATCAGATGGCACAAAGCGTCTGAGTTGAGCAGAGCAGGATAGCTGCGTACTGGTGCGGGCTGCGGATCTGTCTGTCGTCGCCAGTGAGTTAGTGAGGTCGCCTGCTGAATCTCTGGAGGAAGTGCACCTGCATGCCAAGAAGCGAGTGCCTAAACTGCGCACCTCGGCTCTGCGGTGTCCGTCTTGTCTGTTTACCCCGCGGCGCTCTAACACTTTTTCTTACTGCCTGTGAGGGGTGCAGATGAAGACACACAAGAGGGAGAACTACTGAGAGAGGACCCAGACTCATCCTCCGCACACAGATCTGAGGTACGCAATCTGATATCATACCGAGTTTATTTGGTCGGGTAAGCAATTTAAATTGGACGTTTTTGTTTCCCAATGAGTTGCGTTTAAGAGGGGATATTTGGATTGAGTCCGCAGTTAAAAATTGATTTCTGTAGTCACAGTGAATTATTTGAATGCAGATGTGTGATTAGATCCCGATTTAAGAAACATGTTTGCGCACTACAGTGCAGGGCTCTTTGACTAATTTTTGAGTTCGTAATTTCAGGTCCATGAATAGTTCCCATGCAGTGTCCAGCTCAAAGGAATTTCACTTCACTCAAACATTCAACTTGTAGCTGTAATACAAAGTGACGTGATCAATAGCTATCTCTGCAAATTATTTATTTTATCTCACCATTGATGGACAGTTTATTGGTCTGTTTTCTTTCATCATTGTTTCTGATCGATATCTTTTCGCGGATCAGAGCAATGGGAAGTTGTTTTCGTTCGGTGACTCTTTCTCTCTCTCTCTCTCTCTCTCTCTCTCTCTCTCTCTCTCTCTCTCTCTCTCTCTCTCTCTCTCTCCCTCTCTCTCTCTCTCTCTCTCAATTCAATTCAATTCAAAGGTCTTTATTGGCATGGGAAACATATGTTTACATTGCCAAAGCAAGGGAAATAGATAATAAACAAACGTGAAATAAACAATAAAAAAATTAACAGTAAACATTACACTCACAAAAGTTCCAAAATACATTTGTCTATATACAGTGTTGTTAAAGTACAAAATAAATAAATAAACAAACATAAATAAATAAACATAAATATGAGTTGTATTTACAATGGTTTTTGTTCTTCACTGGTTGCCCTTTTCCTGTGGCAACAGGTCACAAATCTTGCTGCTGTGATTGCTCTCTCTCTCTCTTTCTTTGTGTGGGTGTGTGTGTGTTTGTGTGTGTGTGAGTGTGTCTGTGTGTGTGTGTGTGTGTGTGTGTGTGCGTGCGTGTCTGAAAGAGAGAGAGAATTCGTCAGGGCGGGAAATTATAGGGAATCGCGCTGCTGCTTGTCGCCCTGTCACCTTTGAATCAACTGCACAATAGAGCGCCGATTAAATGACATGGTGTCGCCGCTGACAATCTGTTTATAGACTACCTGCATTGTCCTCTGCAAGTCGACAACCCCAAAATGACAAATGCCACCCTCTAAAGTTGGTTAGTTTGAATCCCCGAGCCAACTAGGTGAAAAATCTGTCAATGTGCCCTTGAGCTAGCCACTTAACCCTAATTGCTCCTGTAAGCTGTTCTGTATAAGAGCATCTGCTACAATTATTATTCAAAACTAATTCAACCCTGATTGAAAGGATCAGTGGTGTCTGAATTCACAAATGTTTTATATTTTGTGTATTTTGTAGCCTGTAGCCATATAGCCTATTAGTGTGATGGAATCTCTATTGAGAAAATGTGTCCAATGGTCTTCCCCTTCATCCATCTTTGGTAAATGATTTAAAATACTTCATTTCAATTTATATTATGCCCATTTAGCTAACTAATTAAGTCTGGATTGCACAGATATGTTTTGGAAGAGCACGTTCTCTTATAGACTAGTAATATCATTATTCAATATGCCTAGAGAGACCAAGATAATAAGCACATTTTCTACAAAATGAAGGTTTGCTTTTACTGTTGCAAAAATGGTCTGCAGTTGCAACTAGTCCATTTTAATTCTCTACAGTACATTTTGTTCATCTGTAGACCTAAATCCTCTAAGGCTGGACATTTCCCAGCAAACTGGCTGTAGTTCCATGTATTATAGACTGGTCTATAAATCCCCCTACAAACCCCAGTCACAGTGAAGCCCTCCATGGATAGGTTTATGAGTTATGAGACTAAAGGAATGGGGCTCTGGAGAAATGTGCGGCTATCAGCAGTTTACAGCAGGTTGCAAGTCTTATAGAAATAGATACACGTCAATACGTAGCCTAGCAACAGAACATCACAACCGTAGAGCTGAAGTATAGGCTACTATCGGTCAACACTGTGTCATATATTCATTCAATCAGGGGTAGTACCAGGAGGGTCTTGACTGAAACTAACTGACTGAATATGCTTCAGCCACTTCTAACCATCCAGTTGTATAACAGATTGGGTGTAGGTCTGATGACACGCTTGTAACATAGAGGATGCTTATGAGCCAGGCAATATGGATTGCTGGGCATATACAGTAGGACAGGCCTTTTCACAAGTTGAGGTGTTTTGTAGTCGTCACATTTTTTTTCTTTTGTTGACAGTTTGACCCTCTGATGTTTTTTACCTCCTCCTTTTTGACCAGTGATGATGTCAGGAACATTGAACACAATCAGCACTGAATCATCAGCAAATGGCGTCTATAAAATGTTCTTCTTACTCATTCCCTCACCAATCACCTTGTTGTTAATTGGGGAATTTTCATACCCAGTATGACACAGATCATTCGTTTTTATAAGTCACACTAAAGTGGAGCATGTCTAAATTTGACTTTTGACTCACTGCCTGGTGTGAGTGAGTGACGGTTGTGAATGTAAATAGAAGACTGTTCAGTCTGGCTTTAGTCTGGCTTTAGTCTGCCATGGTGAATGTTTCCTGTCAGAGTTCAGAGGCTACAGATAATGAAATGGTAGATTCAGATTATAACTAGTAGATGTCTTTGTGTGTGTGTGTGTGTGTGTGTGTGTGTGTGTGTGTGTGGATGTGTGTTCATGTACAAGCATCTGTAAAGCTGGATGAGAGAGCAGGAGATATATATACAGTACCAGTCAAATGTTTGGACACACCTACTCATTCCAATGCTTTATTTTTAAAATTTTCTACATTGTAGAATAAGAGTGAAGACATCAAAACTATGAAATAACACATATGAAATCATGTAGTAACCCTAAAAGTGTTAAACAAATCAAAATATATTTGAGACTTGAGATTCTTTAAAGTAGCCACCCTTTGCCTTGATGACAGCTTTGCACACGCTTGGTATTCTCTCAACCAGCTTCATGAGGTAGTCACCTGGAATGCATTTCAATTAACAGGTGTGCCTTGTTAAAAGTTAATTTGTGGAATTTCTTTCCTTCTTAATGCGTTTGAGCCAATCAGTTGTGTTGTGACAAGGCAGGGGTGGTATATAGAAGATAGCCCTATTTGGAAAGGAAAGGAAGACCCAGAGTTACCTCTTGCAGCCCAAATAAATGCTTCACAGAGTTCAAGTAACAGACACATCTCAACATCAACTGTTCAGAGGAGACTGCGTGAATCAGGCCATCATGGTTGAATTGCTGCAAAGAAACCACTACTAAAGGACACCAATAAGAAGAAGAGACTTGCTTGGGCCAAGAAACACGAGCAATGGGCATTAGACTGGTGTAAATCTGTCCTTTGGTCTGATGAGTCCAAATGTGAGATTTTTGGTTCCAACTGCCGTGTCTTTGTGAGACGCAGAGTAGGTGAACGGATGATCTCTGCATGTGTGGTTCCCACCATGAAGCATGGAGGAGTAGGTGTGATGGTGTAGGGGTGCTTTGCTGGTGACACTGTCAGTGATTTATTTATAATTCAAGGCACACTTAACCAGCATGGCTACCACAGCATTCTGCAGCGATACGCCATCCCATCTGGTTTGCGCTTAGTGGGACTATCATTTGTTTTTCAACAGGACAATGACCCAAAACACACCTCCAGGCTGTGTAAGAGCTATTTGACCAAGAAGGAGAGTGATGGAGTGCTGCATCAGATGACCTGGCCTCCACAATCCCCTGACCTCAACCCAATTGAGATGGTTTGTGATGAGTCGGACGGCAGAGTGAAAGAAAAGCAGCCAGTAAGTGCTCAGCATATGTGGGAACTCCTTCAAGACTGTTGAAAAAAAGCATTCCTCATTAAGCTAGTTGAGAAAATGCCAAGAGTGTGCAAAGCTGTCATCAAGGCAAAGGGTGGCTACTTTGAAGAATCTGAAAAATAAAATATATTTTGATTTGTTTAACACATTTTTGGTTACTACATGATTCCATATGTGTTATTTCATATTTTGGAAGTCTTCACTATTATTCTACAATGTAGAAAATAGTAAAGATAAAGAAAAACCCTTGAATGAGTAGGTGTGTCCAAACTTTTGACTGGTCATGTATATATATATAGTTTGTTGTTTATTTATTAGCCATTCTTTATTTTTATTTCTTATAATCGTATTTTTATTTAATTAAATTTATCGACTGAAGATTATTTATTTTATTTTTTTGTCATTTAGCAGACACTCTTATCCAGAGTGACTTACAGGAGCAATTAGGGTTAAGTGCCTTGCTCAAGAGCACATCGATAGATTTTTCACCTAGTCGGCTCGGGGATTAGAACCAGCGACCTTTCGGTTACTGGCACTACGCTCTTAACCACTAAGCTACCTGCCGCCCAATTTACAAGATTACACAATACAACAGCAGTAGTGTTGTACCTGTATACATGATTATATGTACTATTATTATTACTACTGAAATGAACTGTATTTCATTATCCTCATTGCATTGTACTGTATTTACTGAAATGCTGTACCCCTATACTGCTTTGGCAGTATCTACAAATTGTATTTCATTCCAATAAAGCAATCTGAATTTGAATTTGAATTTGACTGAGAGAGAGAGAGCGAGAGATTGCGAGATAGAGAGACTGGGAGATAGAGAGACACTGAGAGAGAGACTGCGAGATAGAGACAGAGAGACTGAGAGAGAGAGCGACTGAGAGAGAGAGAGAGAGAGAGAGAGAGAGGGACCGAGAGAGAGACTGAGGGAGAGAGACAGAGAGAGAGAGAGAGAGAGAGAGAGAGAGAGAGAGAGACTAAGAGACAGAGAGACAGAGAGCGAGAGAGAGAGAGACTGAGAGAGAGAGAGACTGAGAGAGAGAGAGAGAGAGAGAGAGAGAGAGAGAGAGAGAGAGAGAGAGAGAGAGAGGGATAGAGAGAGACTAAGAGAGAGAGAGAGAGAGAGAGAGAGAGAGACAAAGAGAGACTGAGAGAGAGAGAGAGAGAGAGGGAGAGGGAGAGACTGAGAGAGAGAGACTGAGAGAGAGTACCCTGTTCTGAAAGAATATGAATCACAGAGATCATCAGCTTTCATATTTTCTCTTTTTCGTTTATCTATTTTGTCACTTTGTCCCATTTTTATTCAAAAATCTCCTCAATTACCACTTTTCTCTCTCTCCCTCTCTCTCTTTCTCTCTCTCTCTCTCAATTCAATTCAATTTCAATGTAAGGGCTTTATTGGCATGGGAAACGTGTATATATAGATAGTAAACAAAAGTGAAATAAACAATAAAAGTTAACAGTAAACATTACACTCAGAAGTTCCAAAAGAATAAAGACATTTCAAATGTCATATAATGTATATATACAGTGTTGTAACAATGTGCAAATAGTTAAAGTACAAATGGGAAAATAAATAAACATAAATATGGGTTGTATTTAGAATGGTGTTTGTTCTTCACTGGTTGTCTCTAATATGGTCATACATTTGGCAGAAGGTTAGGAAGTACAGTTTCCACCTCATTTTGTGGGCAGTGTGCACATAGCCTGCCTTCTCTTGAGAGCCAGGTCTGCCTACGGCGGCCTTTCTCAATAGCAAGGCTATTCAATGAGTCTGTACATAATCAAAGCTTTCCTTAAGTTTGGGTCAGTCACTGTGGTCAGGTATTCTGCCACTGTGTGCTCTCTGTTTAGGGCCAAATAGCATTCTAGTTTGCTCCGTTTTTTTGTTAATTATTTCCAATGTGTCAAGTAATTCTCTTTTTGTTTTCTCATGATTTGGTCTCTCTCTCTCTCTCTCTCGCACACACACACACACACTAATCATGTACGCATGTCCTCCTTCAGCGCTTGATGTTCCTCCAACACGCCCACACCTCCCACACAGTCATTTAAATACCCACTCAAGTTCAGGGGAATTCACCACAATGAGTCAACAGCTGTGTTTTAGACCAGGGTCTATTCACTGAGAAAAGTTTTCGGTCTACCTTTGAAATGTCTATTCAAACACCTCATAGTACCCAGCCACACATACTCTATCTATCTATCTATCTATCTATCTATCTATCTATCTATCTATCTATCTATCTATCTATCTATCTATCTATCTATCTATCTATCTATCTATCTATCTATCTATCTATCTATCTATCTATCTATCTATCTATCTATCTATCTCTCTCTCTCTCAATTCAATTTCAATTTCAATTTAAGGGCTTTATTGGCATGGGAAACGTGTGTTAACATTGCCAAAGCAAGTGAAGTAGATAGTAAACAAAAGTGAAATAAACAATAAATATTAACAGTAAACATTACACTCAGAAGTTTCAAAAGAATAAAGACATTTCAAATGTCATATTATGTATATATACAGTGTTGTAACAATGTGCAAATAGTTAAAGTACAAATTGGAAAATAAATAAACATAAATATGGGTTGTATTTACAATGGTGTTTGTTCTTCACTGGTTGCCCTTTTCTTGTGGCAGGTCACAAATCTTGCAGCTGTGATGGCACACTGTGGTTTTTCACCCAGTAGATAAGGGAGTTTATCAAAATTGGATTTGTTTTCGAATTCTTTGTGGATCGCTGTAATCTGAGGGAAATATGTGTCTCTAATATGGTCATACATTTGGCAGGAGGTTAGGAAGTGCAGCTCAGTTTCCACCTCATTTTGTGGGCAGTGTGCACATAGCCTGTCTTCTCTTGAGAGCCAGGTCTGCCTACGGCAGCCTTTCTCAATAGCAAGGCTATGCTCACTGAGTCTGTACATAGTCAAAGCTTTCCTTAAGTTTGGGTCAGTCACAGTGGTCAGGTATTCTGCCACTGTGTACTCTCTGTTTAGGGCCAAATAGCATTCTAGTTTGCTCTGTTTTTTTGTTTGTTCTTTCCAATGTGTCAAGTAATTCTCTTTTTGTTTTCTCATGATTTGGTTGGGTCTAGTTGTGTTGTTGTTGTTGTTGTCTCTCTCTCTCTCTCTCTCTCTCTCTCTCTCTCTCTCTCTCTCTCTCGCTCTCTCTCTCTCTCTCTCTCTCTCTCTCTCTCTCTCTCTCTCTCTCTCTCTCTCTCTCTCTCTCTCTCTCTCTGTCTGTCTGTCTGTCTGTCTGTCTGTCTGTCTGTCTGTCTGCCTGTCTGTCTGTCTGTCTGTCTGTCTGTCTGTCTGTCTGTCTGTGTCTTCTCCCTCCCTCCCTCCCTCTCCACGAGTGACACAGGGCAGCATGACATCTACCAATCGTACAGAGGAGCATGCCAGTGAATTGTGTGTGTCTGTTCCTTTTATGGTCCTTTGTTCCCTCATTGTGTTCGTTACCAGTCAGTATTTCTACTTGTGTCACGAACTACATCTGTGTCACCCCATTAACAGTAACAACCCCCTACTTCTCTCCACAGATCTGACCTCTCACCCCTGACCTCTGACCCAGTGCCCCCTGCTGGTTCGGGCCACCTCTGACCCTACCGTGATGAGCGCGTGCGGCAGGAAGGCCCTGGCATTGCTGAGCAGCGTGTTTGCGGTGAGCGGGCTGGGGCTTCTGGGAGTTGCGGTCTCTACAGACTACTGGCTGTACCTGGAGGAGGGGGTCATCCTGCTCCTCAACCAGACCACTGACATCAGGACCTCCCTGCACTCTGGACTTTGGAGAGTCTGCTTCCTGGCAGGTCAGTACCATCTCCAGCTGATCCTGGATCAGACCAATTCTAGCTGTACACTCTTAGAAAAAAGGGTTCCAAAAGGGTTCTTCAGCTGTCCCCATAGGAGAACCCTTTTTGGTTCCAGGTAGAACTCTTTTGGGTTCCATGTAGAACCCTCTATGGAAAGGGTTCTACATGGAACTCAAAAAGGTCTACCTGGAACCAAAAAGGGTTCTTCAAAGGGTTCTCCTATGGGGACAGCCGAAGAACCCTTTTAGAGTGTAACTGTTAGATCTGACCCTGTGTCAGTGGTAAGGGACACATTTGCTCCTCTTTGTTTCTCACTGTCTGGTGGTTGTTGGGAATGAGAATAAGAATGATTAAATAGCAATGTTGAAGCTCTAAAGATTCTTAACACCCCCTAGAGTCGTTGTCCGCGCCCCCACATAAATCTAATTAGCATAATAAAACAATCATCATAAAAATATGTCAGTTTAAGCTATTGGATGCGTCTCAATCCACCGCATCCGCCAATGTCCTACTTCCGCATCTGCGGTGAAAGGTGACAGAGCTAGAGTGGTGTTTGTCAGACCATGAGACATCCCGAAAACCGGTCTTCTCACAAGAGAAGCGTCTGAACGGTTTGGCCTACAACGGTTTGGCCTACGGGTTGGCCTAAATATTATGACCCCTCTATGGAACGATGAGACTCTAATGGACACGATGGTGTTCTCCGTTTTGTCTACGACCCCCACAAGCGTCTTGGGACTCGTCTAAAGTCGGTAAAGCCGATCTGTCAACTTCTGTCTGTAGCGTCCAAACAATTTGGTCTACACACTAATATGACCCCTCTCACGAACACGTACATGTCGGTTGTTTTGCTCTTGGACGCCCACAGGCCTCACAAGACTCATCTGAAGGTCCCCCGGTACCAGTTGAAAAAATGAATATGGATACTTTTTAGTGCCAAAAATAAGGGGTTAAATACATGCTAAAAATATATATATGTAATAATAACATGTTTTCTGATCTTTCTTATATCTCTCAGATATAGAACAGACACTTCAGAACAAACTTCATTTTTTAGGGACTATCTGTTGTTCCATGTAAGAATATGTTATTCAATGCGTTTGTATGGGCTAATAGCAGTAAGGCCAAACATTTGTTTTCATTTATTTTAATTTTTTTTAACATTCCAGATATAGAAGAACACATCTCCTTCGCATAGAGTTGATCAGGGTGTTGATTGTGGACGGTGGAATGTTGTCCCGTTCCTCTTCAATGGCTGTGCGAAGTTGCTGGATATTGGCGGGAACTGGAACACGCTGTCATACATGTCGATCCAGAGCATCCCAAACATGCTCAATGGGTGACATGTCTGGTGAATATGCAGACCATGGAAGAACTGGGACATTTTCAACTTCCAGGAATTGTGTACAGATCCTTGCGACAATGGGCCGTGCATTATCATGCTGAAACATGAGGTGATGTCGGCGGATGAATGGAACGACAATGGGCCTCAGGATCTCGTCACGGTATCTCTGTGCATTCAAATTGACATCGATAAAATGCAATTGAGTGGCCTTTTATTGTCCCCAGCACAAGGTGCACCTGTGTAATCATCATGCTGTTTAATCAGCTTCTTGATATGCCACACCTGTCAGGTGGATGGATTATCTTGGCAAAGGACAAATGCTCACTAACAGAAATGTAAACACATTTGTGCAAAACTTTTGAGAGAAATAAGCTTTTTGTGCATATGGAACATTTCTGGGATCTTTTATTTCAGCTCATGAAACATGGGACCAACACTTAACATGTTGCGTTTATATTTTTGATCAGTGTATCTGCACTGGGAGGCAAACCGATGAAGAACACATACACCCTGACCCTATTAAGTGTTAAGTGATGAACAGAAAATTAGGATGATAATAATAAAGAAATAATGTTATTATAAACGTTGAACAATAAATGAAAGTCAAATAAAGTCCCACTCTATTCACCATTGCAGTGTGATTGATTCAATTAAGTAGTGTATGTGACTTTCATGTCATTTTCATAGTTTCCCTCTATCCTAAGCATTTCGCTGCACCTGCATAAAATTTTCTGGTGCGCACATGCATGCATTCGAAAACTTGATAACCCACCAACGAATGCATACTCACAATGTGGCATACACACACTCACAAGGTACACATATACAGTATGGCATACACACACAGCAGCCATACAATTGACTGGCATGCTCTTCTGTACGATTGGTAGATTATGTATAATGGGATAATGCTGCTAGATCTCTCAGACAGAGATACATATCATGCTGCCCTGTGTCACTCATGGAGTGGGTGAGAGAGAGAGAGAGAGAGAGAGAGAGAGAGAGAGAGAGAGAGAGAGAGAGAGAGAGAGAGAGAGAGAGAGAGAGAGAGAGAGAGAGAGAGAGAGAGAGAGAGAGAGAGAGAGAGAGAGATGGAGAGAGAGGAAGCGAGATGGTTGCTTTGGCAATGTAAACATATGTTTTCCATGCCAATAAAGCCCTATGAATTGAATTGAGAGAGAGAGAGAGAGAGAGAGAGAGAGAGAGAGAGAGAGAGAGAGAGAGAGAGAGAGAGAGAGAGTGATGTCTTTGTGAGAAAGGTTTATGAGTCAGTGTGATGTATTAATGAGTGTCTGTCTGAGCTCCTATCATATAGCTCAGTTCAGGTATGACTTTGACTGGGACTCTTGAGATGAATCAGGTGCTACTAATGTCAGAAAGCACCGCATTATTAGATCTGTGTGATCTGGACAAATTCTGTCTCTAAATGTTATCTATCACTGGCACCACCATATCAGCAGGTAAAATTCTGAGTATGCAAGTTTCATATTTGATGTGTATCTTTTTGTAATTACAGGGCTCAACTGTAAAAGAGACCTTGGTCTCAGCATGACTCCCTGTCAAAATAAAGGTTAAATAAATAACCTCTCTATAACCTCTTTATAACCTCTCTATAACCTCTCTATAACCTCTTTATAACCTCTTTATAACCTCTCTATAACCTCTTTATAACCTCTTTATAACCTCTCTATAACCTCTCTATAACCTCTTTATAACTTCTTTATAACCTCTCTAACCTCTTTATAACCTCTATAATCCCTCTTCTTCTCTTCCAGGTGAAGAGGCAGGTCGCTGTTTCACCATAGAGTACATCATGCCCATGAACTTACAGCTGACCTCTGAGTCCACAGTCAGTGTACTTAGTAAGTTATGTTTCTCTCATTTTCCTTCTGTCTGTATCTGTCTTTGATGCTCTCTCTCTCTCTCTCGTCTCTCTCTCTCGCTCTCGCTCTCTCTCTCACTCTCTCTCTCCCCCTCTCTCTCTCAATCTTTATTCGCATGATTGGGTGGTTGCCACTGTTGCCAAAGCAATATATATGAAGTATTACATAATTGAACAATATGCTTAAGCAACAATAATAATATACAGTACCAGTCAAAAGTTTGGACACACCTATTCATTCAAAGGTTTTTCTTTATTTTTACTATTTTCTACATTTTAGAATAATAGTGAAGACATCAAAACTATGAAAGAACAAATATGGGATCATGTAGTAACCAAAAAAGTGTTAAACAGATCTAAATATATTTTATATTTCAGATTCTTCAAATAGCCACCCTTTGCCTTGATGACTGCTTTGCACACGCTTGGCATTCTCTCAACCAGCTTCACCTGGAATGCTTTTCCAACAGTCTTGAAGGAGTTCCCACATATGCTGAGCACTTGTTGGCTGCTTTTCCTTCACTCTGTGGTCCGACTCATCCCAATCCATCTCAATTGGGTTGAGGTCGGGGGATTGTGGAGGCCAGGTCATCTGATGCTGCACTCCATCACTCTCCTTCTTGGTAAAATAGCCCTTACACAGCCTGGAGGTGTGTTGGGTCATTGTCCTGTTGAAAAACAAAAATGATAGTCCCACTAAGCCCAAACCAGATGGGATGGCGTATCGCTGCAGAATGCTGTGGTAGCCATGCTGGTTAAATGTGCCTTGAATTCAAAATAAATCACAGACAGTGTCACCAGCAAAGCACCCCCACACCATAATACCTCCTCCTCCATGATTTACGGTGGGAAATACACATACGGAGATCGTCCGTTCACCCACACCGCGTCTCACAAGGCCACAGTGGTTGGAACCAAAAATCTCCAATTTGGACTCCAGACCAAAGGACACATTTCCACCGGTCTAATGTCCATTGCTCTTGTTTCTTGGCCCAAGCATGTCTCTTCTTCTTATTGGTGTCTAGTAGTGGTTTCTTTGCAGAAGGCCTGATTCACGCAGTCTCCTCTGAACAGTTGATGTTGAGATGTGTCTGTTACTTGAACTATGTGAAGCATTTATTTGGGCTGCAGTTTCTGAAGCTGGTAACTCTAATGAACTTATCCTCTGCAACAAAGGTAATTCTGGGTCTTCCATCCCTGTGAGAGCCAGTTTCATCATAGCGCTTGATGGTTTTTGCGACTGCACTTGAAGAAACTTTCAAAGTTCTTGAAATTTTCTGGATTGACTGACCTTCATGTCTTAAAGTAATGATGGACTGTTGTTTCTCTTTAAGATGAAGCTTACCATTTGGGCAAGTCATGTTTCAAACGGGAGGATTGACATGTTTCCCAATGCTGATTTCGAGATTCAGAATCTGATCAACAAAGCGCACAGCAACACACTGAAAAAACAAACAGTTAAACAGCATCTTGTTAAGCTGCAGGGAAGTTTTCGACTACTTCCCGGAGGAGAACAGGAGACAAGACGACTGGATACAGGACCCCTTTCGAGTGGAGATGGGAAGCGTCACGTTGCCAAGCAACGAAGAGGATCAGCTGGTGGAGCTGTGATTTGATCGCGGACTGAACATGCGCTTCCCGGAAACGTCACTGCCACAGTTCTGGTGCAGCATAACAGGATAGTATCCTGCTCTCGCCTGTCATGCAATCAGAATCATGCTAAAGTTCAGCACTACCTATCTGTGTGAAAGTGGCTTCTCTGCTATGGCCGTGCTGAAAACTAAAAGCAGAAACAAACTGGACAGCCAGCATGACCTCAGAGTTGCCCTGTCAACCACCCCAGACTTCAATAAACATATCAAACTGAAGAAACACCCCCAGTTTTCCACTGATAGGCCACACACGCGCACACACACACACACACACACACACACACACACACACACACACAAATAAATAAACAGGTAAATTAGTTATTGTTCAGTATGTTCATTATTATTGTTAATTAATTCTGACATTCATATTACATTTTATTGAACTGGTTAAAAACGTACACCTTTAAAAACAACTTTTCAAGGTTGTGAAACTATTCACATGGTAATTGGTGATTACGAAATCCTAATGATTGTTGTTTTTTCTATTTTAAACACTGGTATGTGTTACTGTTCATTAACATTATTGGACTGGTTTTTATGTCATGTTCTGAGTCTGATCATTTATTACACCCTACTCCTGAACTGGTTGCCTAATTAAATGGCTTATTCTCTTGAATTTATAATAAATGTTTTCTCAGTTAATATGGCTGTGTAATGACTTTCTTTAATACCATAATAGTAGCCCATTGAGACAGAGTCTATTTTGCAAGTGAAGCCTGCCCAAGAAGGCAGCTGCAATACAACATTACAAAATGTAATCATCAACAGTCCATAATATTGGGTCGCGACTCAATTGTCTTTGTCAATTTTGGGTCCCCAGGCAAAACCAGTTGAGAACCACTGCTCTAAAGGGTCACTCCCTAGGTTGTGGTGTTTGCATAAGAAAGCCTGGTCTCTCTCGCTCTCTTTCTCTCTTTCTCTCTCTCTCTTTCTCTCTGTCTGTGTGCAAGTAGATGAAGCACTCTTTGTGTTCAGAGTGAGTGGGTGGTTATAATACTGAGAATGCACTCAGGACAAACAAGGACAAGTGACACCATTTATCAACATATGGCACCCTCTTCTGGTTACTTTGCTGAACAGTCTTTATACCTGAAAAGCTGAAGCTGTGAGAGTGAGCAGTGTAGCATAGAGAAGCTGTATGTACATCGGAAGAAATATTACTGAGGTTTTCTGAGTTCTTGTCAAATGTGGAAACAATATGTTTCAAGGAATGATAGTGTCAGGCATGGCTTGTAACCAGCGTTCTAACGTGAAGAAATGGAAGAACAGACTGAATGCGAGAGATAATATATTCACTCTAAAATTGTGCTTCTTTATCTTCAGTATTAAAGCTTTCACATCCCCAATTAAGGCTCTAATGCACTTTTATTTAACTTTGTTTTCCTCCTCCTAGAGTGTCTGAATGACGAGCTCTTTACTATTCAAGTCTCTTTCCAGTTGCCCTGAGCCCTGTCTGCCCATACACAACAAAGTGAGTCATCAGGACTCCCACTGTCTCTGTCTCTCCACCCTGCTGACTCCTCTCTAGTTCAGAATAATTATTAGGAAATAACTCTAAGGAGTCACACTGAGGGAAGTTTTACTTTCTCTAAAGTCACAGCCTCATTAGGTGTTGGTTGATGCCTGTTGAAAGCTCTCTGGTAGATAGAAAGATTGTTTGGACCCTCTATGTTCAGAGTTTGTGATAAAGTAGAGTATAAGAGTTTGTAGAAAAGCATAGTTACATGTGTCTGTGATATTCTGTTTCTGTATAGTAATCACTGTCTTTCTCTATGTTGCTGTTTTGGTATTTTGTCTCTCTCTCTCTCTCTCTCTCTCTCTCTCTCTCTCTCTCTCTCTCTCAGAGATGATTCGTTCAGCCACCCCATTTCCTCTGGTCAGTCTGTTCTTTATGTTCATCGGCTTTGTGCTCATCAACATCGGACACGTCCAACCTCATCGCACTATCCTGGCCTTTGTCTCTGGAATCTTCTTCATCCTCTCAGGTAATCTTCTCGTCTTCCATCTCTTCCTCATCCTCTTCCTTCTCTTCCTCTTCACCTCCTTTTCTCTCTCCTCTTCTTCCCTGCTTCTCCTCCTCCTTGTCTTCTGTCTCTGCTTCAGCTACTGAATGTGACAATGTCTATCTCTCTTTAACACAATCACTATCTGTCTGTCTGTCTCTCTCTCTATGTCTGTCAGTCTCTCTCTCTCTGTCTGTCTGTCTCTTTCTCTGACTGATGTTCAGGCTTTGAAGGTTTGTTTAATCTCTCTCTCTCTCTGTCAGGTCTGGCTCTGGTGGTAGGTCTCGTGCTGTATATATCCAGTATTAATGATGAGATGTTGAACAGGACTAAGAGCAGTGAGTCCTACTTCAGCTACCGGTACGGCTGGTCCTTCGCCTTCGCTGCCATCTCCTTTCTGCTCACTGAGGTACAACATTTGTTGTAGAAAAAATCTACATAGTATGATAGTTCACTACCAAAAAATATGTTTTTTTATTGTCACATACACCGGATAGGTGAGGTGAAATGTGTTGTTTTACAGGGTCAGCCATAGTAGTACAGCACCCCTGGAGCAAATTAGGGGTTAAGTGCCTTGCTCAAGAGCACATCGACTTTTCACCTTGTAGGCTCAGGTATTCGAACCAGCAACCTTTTGGTTACAGCCCAACGCACTAAGTTAACTGTCGTCTGCTGGTGTGGTACCCTCTCTTCTGGGTCTTCTGGCTCTCTATACTACAGAGCGCAGTGTCCTCTAACCTTTATCCTCTGTCTGTCTGTCTCTCTCTCTCTCGCTCTCTCTCTCCTCCAGAGTGCGGGTGTCATGTCCGTCTACCTGTTCATGAAGCGCTACACTGCCGAGGAAATGTACCAGCGCCACCACCCCGGCTTCTACCGGCCACGCCTCAGTAACTGCTCTGACCACTCCGGTCAGTTCTTGCACCCGGAGACCTGGGCACGTGGACGCAGCCCCTCGGACATCTCCAGTGAAACCTCGCTCCAGATGAGCGCCAGCTACCCGGCCCTGCTCAAGTGCCCCGACTACGACCAGGTCTCCTCCTCGCCCTGCTGAAGAGGTCATCAGGTCAGGGCAGGTCGCCAGAGGTCAAGGGTGAGAGGTCATAGGTGATGTTGCTTTTAGATACTGATCGAAGGTCAGCTTTATTTTTTCTTTGTTAAGTTATTATTTAATTTTTTTCAGGAGTATTCACTTCTCACATATTTTTTATTATATCAGGATACTGCCACTGCTTAATTAACTTGATGAGGACCAAACTAACATTTACACAAATGTTTGAATGGGAACAAAACATGTCACTATGTTAAAGTGGCAATCAGCGGTTGCCCTGTTTCAGTAAAAAGCTGAGGGATGGGGCTGGAGAAATGGAACCACTCTCAAATTCATAGACAGAACTATGGATGCAAGGACTGGCCATCCATGATATCAAAATTATAGTTACCATATTTTGAAGCTAAATAGTGTTTGTTTACAAACATTGTCATGAAACAAGCTTTTATTTTGGGTTCTGATGGGGTATGACAGTTGAACTAATAAGCACATGAGGCATTTATAATATTATAACATCATATTCTTTAGAGGTCAAAAAATGGATGAAGCAACTGCAGATTGCACCTTTAAATGTGTATGTGTAATATGTTAAATTGTGTCACGGTTCAGACAGACGACAAGAGGACCACAATTGCGTCACACCAGAAAGTTTATTTAAACTTAAAGGGAAAGGGATGTAGGGAGTGAGTGAAGGCTCCAGGGGTTATCCCGTCCGATGTGCTGGGTCTGTGCCTCCCCCCAGTGGCAGCGATGCGTCCGATGACGCCGGTGGTTGGTGGTCCAGAAGTCCTGGGGGAGGAAACACAGACACAACGGGGCGGAATGAAACCAGGCAGCAGTACAGTTCAAGGGAAATCCAAAATACGTAGTAGCAAGGCAGAAGGCTGGTCAGAGTTACCGGGATTGAAGAGTAGTCAGGAGTCGTAATGGCAGAAGCAGGTCTGGATCTCCTGAGGCAGAAGAGTATCCAAAAAACAGGCAGGTCCGGGGTCACAAAACCAGGGTGAGCCAGAAGCGCGAGCAAACAGGTTCGGGTGTGAGCTTTGCAGACGATCTGACACCGGAGAGCTGAAAGACAGGGCCTTAAATGCTGGGAGAGGTTAGTGGGTAATGCAGCGCAGCTGGCAGAGTAATTAGAGCCGAGCAGAGCAGGGACAGGTGGAGCTAGTTAGGCTGAGTAGAGAGAGGAGGTGAGCAGAGTGGAAGCAAATTAAGGTGGTAACCCGGTGGAGTGAGAGGGCTCATGACAGAACCCCCCCAAGGGACGGCCCCAGAAGTCCCAAGAGCAACACCACGCCGGGCGGGAGGAGGGGAGCCGGAGGAGGGCTAGAACTCCTCCGAACGGTCCGAGTGAACGTCCTCATCCTCGGAGGAAGCCGGAGGGCCGTGGTCGGGAGATGGGACAGGTCCCGAGACAGGATCAGGCACAGGACAGGAAGCCGAGCGGGCCGGACGGTTAGGGACCCCTCTGGGGCGGCCCCTACGGATTGCAGGTTGATCCGGATGCCGTTGGTGGAAAGCGGTGATGAGAGTCCTATCCACAATCCGACTAGCTGGCACCCAGGTCCTTTCCTCAGGTCCATAGCCCTCCCAGTCAATGAGGTACTGGAGACCCCTACCCCTCCGTCTGGACCGAAGCAGGCGGCGGACGGTGTAAACCAGACCACCATCGACGAGCCGTGGAGGAGGAGGACAAGGCGCAGCAGGGACCAGCGGACTCCTGGGCACAGGCAGGGGCTGCAGCAATCCGGCTGGGGGCTGGCAGAACGACTTGTGTTGGTTGCAGATGGGGCAGGCTTGGACGAATTCCCGTACATCCTTCCTCAGAGAGGGCCACCAGAACCTCTGGGCGAGCAGGTTGTAAGTGCGGGTGGAGCCAGGGTGACAAGCTAGGCGGGAGTCATGTCCCCACTGAACGACCTGGGACCTCAGGTCTTCGGGGGACAAAAAGGCGGTCAGCTGGGCAAGTGCTGGGACCTGGCTGGTTACGGAGAGCCTCCAGCACCTGTTCCTCAACAGCCCAGGTCAGAGCTGCAACGATGCAGGGACTTGGCAGAATCGACACAGGGTCCTTGGAGGGGTCAGGAGCGGAGTTAGTAGGTACTGGCCGAGGGGGTAGTGCGGCGGCAAGCAGGCAGGTTCGGTGGCAGTCCTCTCCCCACTCCCTGATCACCCCGGTCACCCAGTCGAGCTGAGGGTTGTGCCGGCGGAGCCATGGGTAACCCAGGATGAGGGGTTGGCCTGGAGAGGGGAGCAGGTGAAACTGGATAGTTTCTTGATGGTTTCCGGACAGACCCATCGAGACCGGGGCCGTGACATGAGTGACCGATCCGAGTAAGTGTCCGTCCAGTGCCCGGGCAGGAATAGGAGGTGTCAAACGGAGGTTCTCCAGTCCCAGTTGGCGTGCCAGCTTGATGTCCATTATGTTGGCTTCGGCGCCAGAATCCACCAGAGCAGCCAGGGTGTGAGTTGAGTCAGGGAGGCGGAGGTGAACTTGCAGCAGGGGTTTGCGGTCGGAGGACTGGATGGTCATTGAACTCAACCGGACTCCCCCTATGCCCGGTGAGCTTCGGCCCTTTAAAGGGCAGGTTACCACACGATGTCCATCACCTCCACAATAGAGGCAGAGGTTTGAGGTGAGCGTCGCTGGCGCTCTGCAGGAGTGAGAGAGGCTCGCCCAATCTCCATAGGCTCAGACTGATCAAGCTGACCTGGGTGAGTGGCAGTAGATGACAGGAGCCCAGTCGGATCTCTCCGAATGCCGGTAGTAGGTGGACCTTGGCGCCCCCTCCCACGACGACGGGTCTGTATCCTACTGTCGATCCTGACAGTCAGTGCGATGGCTTCATCAAGAGTGGAAGGCAGTTCATGGGAGACCAACTCGTCCTTGATATAGTCAGCCAAACTATGGAAGAACGCGTCCACCAACGATGGTGTGTTCCAAGAACTTCGTCTAGCCAGGGTTCGGAAGTCGATGGAATGGTCTGCGACTGTACGTCTGCCTTGTCGAATACTGAACAGTTCACGAGACGCCTCTGCGGTTGGGGAATCCAGGTCAAACACCTTCAGCATCTCCTCAGCAAACAGGTCGAAGGTTGCACATGCGGGGGTTTGACGTTCGAACTCTGCTGTTCCCCAGAGTCGAGCTCGGCCCGTCAGGTGAGTGATGGCATACCCAACTTTAGCCCCCTCCGTGGCGAAGGTCCTTGGCTGCAAGGAGAACTGAAGTCGGCAGCTAGTCAGGAATGGCCGGACCTGGGTTGAATCGCCGTTGAACCGCTCGGGGTTTCCAATCTTGGGTTCCGGAGCAGCGGCTGCAATGACCGGGGCAGGTAACTCGGGGGCAGGGCTGGTGGGCAGACTGGCTGGGGTCAGGTTGGTGAGGAGTTGAATGATCATGGCGAGTTGTTGTTGCTGCTGCTGGGACTGCTGCTGGTGCTGCTGGAACTGCTGATGCTGTTGGTGGCCGACCTGAAGCAGAGAGGAGATGACGCCGCTCATGCGGCCTAGCTCTCTCTCAGTGTGTTCCAGGCGTAGCATGGCGGTGGGTTGCTCAGGCTCTTCGGTTTCCATGTCGGGGGAAGTGTGCGCTGAGTCCATGATGGTCAGATCGTACTGTCACGGTTCAGACAGACGACAAGAGGACCACAATTGCGTCACACCAGAAAGTTTATTTAAACTTAAAGGGGAAAGGGATGTAGGGAGTGAGTGAAGGCTCCAGGGGTTATCCCGTCCGATGTGCTGGGTCTGTGCCTCCCCCAGTGGCAGCGATGCGTCCGATGACGCCGGTGGTTGGTGGTCCAGAAGTCCTGGGGGGGGGGAGGAAACACAGACACAGCGGGGCGGAATGAAACCAGGCAGCAGTACAGTTCAAGGGAAATCCAAAATACGTAGTAGCAAGGCAGAAGGCTGGTCAGAGTTACCGGGATTGAAGAGTAGTCAGGAGTCGTAATGGCAGAAGCAGGTCTGGATCTCCTGAGGCAGAAGAGTATCCAAAAAACAGGCAGGTCCGGGGTCACAAAACCAGGGTGAGCCAGAAGCGCGAGCAAACAGGTTCCGGGTGTGAGCTTTGCAGACGATCTGACACCGGAGAGCTGAAAGACAGGGCCTTAAATGCTGGGAGAGGTTAGTGGGTAATGCAGCGCAGCTGGCAGAGTAATTAGAGCCGAGCAGAGCAGGGACAGGTGGAGCTAGTTAGGCTGAGTAGAGAGAGGGAGGTGAGCAGAGTGGAAGCAAATTAAGGTGGTAACCCGGTGGAGTGAGAGGGCTCATGACAAAATTGTGTAGTTTGCTTCATGTTGGAGTTTTTTAATTGATGTGTCCCTGCTGGCTCATGGATCTGCCAACATTACGTTTTCATGTTTATGGAATCTCCCCCCAAACAATGCCTTATTTATCTATAATGTAAAAATGAATTATTTTAAAGTCATTGGTATTCATTCTTAGACAGATTTTTTATACATACATATTTATAACTGTTGTACATTGTATGAATATAGCTAACCACTGTAAAACAAGTCAAATGTGTAGTTGCGGCTTAAATTGATTAATTCTGAGTGTCAGCTTCGGGCCTTCAGCATAGCAACTGTTGCATACAAACTGTACTGTAAAATATCTGGGGAATATCTAAATGTGGGAAATAAATAGACTTTGTGAAATCTTTTTAATGACATTGCCTGTGCATGGACTGCAAAGATATTGATGTTTCATTTCATTCATTAACTCAGGCCGGTTTCGTGATACTGATGGTTTGAGAACTAACAGCAGGTTAGGAGAATTAACAGAGGTTAGGAATATGGTTAGGGTTTAGCTAAAATGCAATTGTCAACAACTGCTATCCCCAACGTGACATCTAGATGGCACTGTACTGGTAGCCGCAATCGTACAAACCATCAGTCTCGACAAACAATCAGTATCATAACACCGGTTTTGCTTCCATGTATTGTAATGTCACATCAATACACTGGGAGTCAGTGTTGCATCACTTACACTATAAAGCAGACAGAATCCCTTCAGGTCAGAAGGGTATAGAATCAGGAAGTAAACACCCATCTGCCCACTGTGTTACCTAAGAACTCTGTCCCCCTCTTTCAAATGATCTATTTGCACACCTTATCTTGGCACGGTGTATCTATTTATTGGCCAATTAAGTGGGGAAGTCATATTACTCTGACCTTATCTACATCTGTTTGCTGATCAATAAAGGGTTTCTCATAGACTTTAACCATCAGTAAAGGGTTTCTTGTACTGTAGACTTTTTCCACCACTCCATATTGACCATCTGTCTCTAAACAGTTGGTTGGTTCCTGTTCAGGACATGTTTCTTTTTTTTCAGTTACATTTTCTTTTCCACTGCTTTTCCACCATATAATAAACAGGCAAATATTGTATCTAAAGACTATTTAAATAATTACTACCCATGACAGTTGGTACTTAACATAAATTAAGAAATTAATTACCTATGCTACATGACGTACTAAGTTTAATAAAATATACATTTCAGCATATTATCTATTGATAACTGGATGATTAATTGCATATGCAAATATGTAGGTCAAGCTCAATAAATAATAAATAAATGCGTCGTACAACGGATGTAGTCTTTATGTATACTTTATGTAGCTTTCCACGTAATGTACAACGTGACCAATAGCTTTTACAGAGATATAAAAGTTAATTTAGCTATAGCCCCACATAAGGGGCAGTAGTAGGTAATATTCTGCCCTGAGATCAGGGGTCATATCTTACAAACACATAGAAATACTCTACTGGATTCAACTTCATCAGTCAGCATTATAGTTTTGACATCATCACTTTCATCATCATCATCAACATCGTCATCATCAATATTACTACCACCCGTATCCTGTTCATCCTCATCATCAACATCTGCCTTATCATCATCATCATCATCCTCATACCTGCTGGAAATGGACTTTTCCTGACATCACGTTATATAGTATTTGTTTATGATCATTTTTAAGTCTTGTGTACAAAAGACCCCAAACTTGACCTGATGCAAAGTACAGCCAGTAGGAGTAATATGTTTAAGAGTGTGCATACAACAACAAAAAGGAGACCCATAAAACCTATACATTATTTACATATACATAACTTAAGTCTATAGTTTTAACAGTTACGGACAGAATGGAACCATTTGACATAGAAAATAAATACAAACAAAATAGTAGATTATATTTTTTAAGGGGAACACAAAAAGCAAGCAAGGATCTTAGGTTAAAAATAAAAAGCATACGGGTCACATCAATGCATCGCCCCTCACTGACACTGTTGGCTAGGTTTGGACCTCGAGACACTGAAAGAAAAGCTTAAAATGACTGGTACCCTATTGGGCTGTTTCACAAACCCATATTCAAGCCTACTCTTAGACTACAACGCATTTTCAAAGTATGTTCAATTGCATTGCAGACACTCCATTGAAAATGATTTTCAATCCAATAGTAGGCTAAATATAGGTCCATGTAACCACCCCTATAATTCACAACCAAAGTAAAAAGTATGCACATTTAAATATTCTGTGGTCCACACAATGCATGAAATCAGTCCAGCTGACTCAAGACTGTAATGTTGTAGTTTTTCTAGTTTTTTGTTCTTCCTAATTTCAGCACTAACCTAGCTTTGTATTCTGAGAAAAAGAGTTGAGCACCATAGTGAGATGATTACATGGTTCATGTTCAGGGCCATTAGTGTAAGGCCCAGATTTGTTCCTGGTCAAGTCACATGGTCATGTACAGTTACTGCAGCCCTGGAACTTTCTCTCCTTCCCTCCCTCTCTGACACTCACTCCATCTCTCACATCCCCTCTCCTCTTTCTGCCATGTCTCTCTATCCACCTGAACATTCACAAGAGGAACTATTTTTTCTCCTGTCTTTATAAATGATCACACACAAACCTTTCTGATGGATGTCAGAGATTATATTAAGATAGTCGCTCTGTTAAATGTCTGCTGTTGGCTTGCACACTGCTGTGTTTACATACATACAGTTGAAGTCGGAAGTTTACATACACTTAGGTTGGAGTCATTAAAACTCGTTTTTCAACCACTCCACAAGTCATTTTTCCAACAATTGTTTAGACAGATTATTTCACTTATAATTCACTGTATCACAATTCCAGTGGGTCAGAAGTTTACATACACTAAGTTGACTGTGCCTTTAAACAGCTTGGAAAATTCCCGAAAATGATGTCATGGCTTTAGAAGCTTCTGATAGGCTAATTGACATCATTTGAGTCATTTGGAGGTGTACCTGTGGATGTATTTCAAGGCCTACCTTCAAACGCAGTGCCTCTTTGCTTGACATCATGGGAAAATCAAAAGAAATCAGCCAAGACCTCAGAAAAAACATTGTAGACCTCCACAAGATGGTTCATCCTTGGGAACAATTTCCAAATGCCTGAAGGCACCACGTTCATCTGTACAAACAATAGTACGCAAGTTTAAACACCATGGGACCACGCAGCCATAATACCGCTCAGGAAGGAGAAGCGTCCTGTCTCCTAGAGATGAACGTACTTTGGTGCGAAAAGTGCAAATCAATCCCAGAACAACAGCAAAGGACCTTGTGAAGATTCTGGAGGAAACAGGTACAAAAGTATCTATATCCATAGTAAAACAAGTCCTATGTCGACATAACCTGAAAGGCCGCTCAGCAAGGAAGAAGCCACTGCTCCAAAACCGCCATAAAAAAGCCAGACTACGGTTTTCAACTGTTTGGCCATAATGACCATCGTTATGTTTGGAGGAAAAAGGGGGATGCTTGCAAGCCGAAGAACACCATCCCAACCGTGAAGCACGGGGGTGGCAGCATCATGCTGTAGGGGTGCTTTGCTGCAGGAGGGACTGGTGCACTTCACAAAAAACATGGCATCATGAGGAAGGAAAATTATGTGGATATATCGAACCAACATCTCAAGACATTAGTCAGGAAGTTAAAGCTTGGTCGCAAATGGGTCTTCCAAATGGACAATGACCCCAAGCATACTTCCAAAGTTGTGGCAAAATGGCTTAAGGACAACAAAGTCAAGGTATTGGAGTGGCCATCACAAAGCCCTGACCTCAATCCTATAGAAAATTTGTGGGCAGAACTGAAAAAGCGTGTGCGGGCAAGAAGGCCTACAAACCTGACTCAGTTACACCAGCTCTGTCAGGAGGAATGGGCCAAAATTCACCCAACTTATTGTGGGAAGCTTGTGGAAGGCTACCCGAAACGTTTGACCCAAGTTTAACAATTTAAAGGCAATGCTACCAAATACTAATTGAGTGTATGATAACTTCTGACCCACTGGGAATGTGATGAAAGAAATAAAAGCTGAAATAAATCATTCTCTCTACTATTATTCTGACATTTCACATTCTTAAAATAAAGTGGTGATCCTAACTGACCTAAGACAAGGAATTTTTACAAGGATTAAATGTCAGGAATTGTGAAAAACTGAGTTTAAATGTATTTGGCTAAGGTGTATGTAAACTTCCGACTTCAACTGTACATGCATAGATACTGTGTAGATACACACACAAGTTAGCACACCCACTTCTCACGCACTTTATGGTATATCTACAAACAGACATACATGCATGTGCATCTGATAAGTGGCAGTTTTGCTTTTCAAGTCATCCAAACGCAGAAGACACCTAGAAAGCAGGGGTTAGAACCGGTTCAGGGAACAGAACAGAAAAATAAATAAATGTTTTGAGGAACGGAAACAGAACCGTGTACGAAAGTGATCTCTAGTGTTCCGCAACATAACTGTTATTTTCAAATCTTGAGAACCGGGTAATAATGTTATTTTGAGTTCCAAAAATATTCCTAATTTATAGTATATAATATTCTGTAATTTGGTGAAGTTATAATGCTAGTAATAGCCTACACACATTCCAATTCAAGTCATGTCATGATGTTTAGCGCTTCAAGCCAAGCCCCCTCCATGTCCACCCCTCTCTCTCACTCTTGCCCCACCCATTAAGTTTCAGTCGCATCTCGCACCTGCAATTATCTGACCAATTAAACATGTAAACAACGATCTAACCCATTCCATAGCAAGCTGCTCTATCGGCACTAATTGGTGGAGTAAATATTAGCTAAATGTAAAAACACATGTTGATTTCACAGGTAAAAGAATTACCAAAAAGAACTATATGAACCGTTACTTTTTTGGGGTTCGAACCGGTTCAGAACTTTATTTTCTGGTCGGAACACCGGAACGGAATGAAATAAATATGGGTTCTGCTCGGAACGGAACGATTGGGAAATAATGTCCGTTCCAACCCCTGCTAGAAACACATGGAAGTAATCAGAAGCAGTGTGGGAAACACAGGAGGGCATTGCGGGGGAGTAAAGAGACGAGACAGAGAGAGAGAGAGAGAGAGAGTGTTAATACAGGTTAATATATCCCACTTGCTTCCCTTGGTAGTCTGTAGTGTGGCTGAACCACACTGGTGCTATAGAGGGATGTCTCCCTGTGTTGGCCCATATATTGGTCCTCTGCTTTAGTCTTGGGACATCATGTCATGTCCCTGTCACTCCAGCCCCTGGTACTGCAGCCAGGGCTAGGGAAGTGTCCAGAATGGGGAGGGGGGTTGTCTTCAAGACCGGAGCCTTTCCTCGTTGCCTTCAAGACCGGGTGGGAGTTCTATCAGGGTCTGAAGGGTCAGATGGCTATCTTTGGTTGGCCATCCATCTCTCTAGTGACAAGTTGTTCTGGGGGTCCAGGGCGAGAGGGATAGTAGGGAGGGAACTTCATGAGTGGAGTCTGTCCGTGGGAGTGGAGGGAGGGAGGGAGGGAGGGGGGATTGTGGAAGGGGTGTTTAATTTCATGAGTAAAGTCTGTCTGGGGAAGAGGATTGGTGGGCTGAGGGAAGGGGGTTTGGGGTGCACTGGGATGAGGGGTGTCCTGGGAAGGAATGTCCCTCCTCACTTCTTGTTGGCGATCCGTCTCTTCCTGGTGGCCAACATATCGTAGAAGGGATCCCTGCTGATGCTCGCCCTGGAACAGCCAATCAAAACAAATATATAATAATACGCCAAGGGGAAACATGAGCATCTTTGATATGGAAATGCAGCCACATTTCTACAAAACCCATGCCTTAATAACTAACTAGATCAAAAAAATTAAAGTTTGTTCGGTGACCTAGTTTTGTTTCCATGGTTTCTGAAGAGAACCTACCCATCCCCTTTTTTCTTATTTTCCTCAGCACTCCGGTTCCATCTCTTTCAGAGATTCTGTGGAATGTCGTTCCCTGATTCCCTGTTCTAGAACCCTTCCAAGTGTTCTCATTCTAGCACACTCTCTCCTCTCTGCAGTTTTCCAGGTTTATAGGTTGGAGTGCAGGGGAAACAATAGCGCTCTAAATTATCAACACTCCAGCTCTCTTTTTCTGGGAGAGAAGGCACTCTGCACAAAGCGAAGTGAGTCAGAGAGCCATTCTGGCTCCGGCACAGAGCGCAGTTTCAGTTTCACGGGTGTAAAATCCTGTTAGCACCAGCACAAAGCCAAAACCGGCTCAACCCCCCACTGGGGATTCGCTCTCTCTTACTCCCTTTACATTGTGTCCCATATACGACTATGTCTCTGAGCTATGACAACAATTCCTCTCCTTTTTTTAGGTTTGGTTATTTACCGCAACCTAATTTCAGAAAAACAAAAGAAGAAACCCCGGGGCGCCTTTCTTTCTGGAAATAAATTAAACAGAGAATGAAATAGGATCAAGTTTATCCATGAAAAGACATTGCGACACATTGAAATGGATATGAATATGTTACCAAATATTGACTTATTACAATGGCGCTACAGTATAGCAAATATATTGAGTTAGCCTACATAAAATGTATTTGATACAGTTATATAAGAGCTTCATAGTCCAGTTCAGAATTTTCCAAACTCACACAGATTGTCCCCTAAAAGTAGTCTTAACTGTTTATTTAAAAACTGTCCTAAATCGTGATTAAAGATAAGAGGATAAGGAGATTGACTATATGACCATCCCTATTTTACTGAGGAAATGTGAATGACATGAAAGCCTTTTATCTTGGCTAAATCCTTCTTGACTACCTCTGGAGAAGATAACACACACACACTGCATGGTGCTTGTTAGCCTCTGTGGCTACAGGGGGGAAGCGCTGGGGCTTTAGCCCAGTTTTGAGCCTCCTTTCCTGGTCAGGCTAGCTGGGCTCGCTCCCCATCCCCCGAGGTGCTTTAAGCGGTAACGAATCCTTCCCGATTTCCCCTGGGGGAGTTAACTATCATTGTAGCCTAGATAGTGAATGTGGTGGAGAGTGGAGGGAAGCTAACTAGCATTGTAGCCTAGATAGTGAATGTGGTGGGGAGGGGTTTTGGGAAGCTAACTGGCATTAGAGCCTAGATAGTGAATGTGGTGGGGAGTGGTTTTGGGAAGCTAACTAGCATTGCAGCCTAGATAGTGAATGTGGTCGGGAGTGGTTTTGGGAAGCTAACTAGCATTGCAGCCTAGATAGTGAATGTGGTGGGGAGTGGTTTTAGGAAGCTAACTAGCATTGCAGCCTAGATAGTGAATGTGGTGGGGAGTGGTTTTGGGAAGCTAACTAGCAGTGCAGCCTAGATAGTGAATGTGGTGGGAAGTGGTTTTGGGAAGCTAACTAGCAGTGCAGCCTAGATAGTGAATGTGGTGGGGAGTGGAGGGAAGCTAACTAGCATTGCAGCCTAGATAGTGAATGTGGTGGGGAGTGGAGAGAAGCTAACTATCATTGTAGCCTAGATAGTGAATGTGGTGGAGAGTGGTTTTGAGAAGCTAACTAGCAGTTTTGAGCCTCCTTTCCTGGTCAGGCTAGCTGGGCTCGCTCCCCATCCCACGGGGTGCTTTAAGCGGTAACGAATCCTTCCCGATTTCCCCTGGGGGAGTTAACTATCATTGTAGCCTAGATAGTGAATGTGGTGGAGAGTGGAGGGAAGCTAACTAGCATTGTAGCCTAGATAGTGAATGTGGTGGGGAGGGGTTTTGGGAAGCTAACTGGCATTAGAGCCTAGATAGTGAATGTGGTGGGGAGTGGTTTTGGGAAGCTAACTAGCATTGCAGCCTAGATAGTGAATGTGGTCGGGAGTGGTTTTGGGAAGCTAACTAGCATTGCAGCCTAGATAGTGAATGTGGTGGGGAGTGGTTTTAGGAAGCTAACTAGCATTGCAGCCTAGATAGTGAATGTGGTGGGGAGTGGTTTTGGGAAGCTAACTAGCAGTGCAGCCTAGATAGTGAATGTGGTGGGGAGTGGAGGGAAGCTAACTAGCATTGCAGCCTAGATAGTGAATGTGGTGGGGAGTGGAGAGAAGCTAACTATCATTGTAGCCTAGATAGTGAATGTGGTGGAGAGTGGTTTTGAGAAGCTAACTAGCATTGCAGCCTAGATAGTGAATGTGGTGGGGAGTGGAGGGATGCTAACTAGCATTGCAGCCTAGATAGTGTATGTGGCGGTCAGGAGTCTTACTTTATGGATTTGATCCACTCCTCTTTCTCCTCAGTCGTGGGCGCTGATATCCTGTACACCGTGTGGTTGCCCTCGACGACCCGGCCGTCCGCCTCCGTCTTACACGCCTTGATCACCGAACCCTTGTGGTTGGGGTTGTAGAGCTCGAAGCAGTTCTGGGGGTGGCAAGGTGGTGGTGAAAGGGTGGTAGCATTGTAGCATAATCCCAACAAGGTGGAGGTGAAAGGGTGGTTGTATTGCCCAACAATTAGAGAGACCCCATCCCCAACTAGGTTACATGTTCCAGGTCAAATACATTACTAGAAATATGCAAGACTATGTTGACTTTTGACCCCTGGTGATATCATGGGTTGGGTTTCTCCACTGGATGAGTGGAACCTTGTGGATGAGGTTGACTACCAGTACCACCTAATATAATAGTGACATAATAACGGTTCATAAGGGCTATGATGCAGTATCATGAAGCACTCACTGGTTTCCTGGGTTCCTCCACTTCTCTGATACTGAGGTTCTCTAAGGGGATGATCCCACGAGGCTCCTTATCCTGGAGGGGGGAAGAGAGAGAGAGAGAGAGAGAGAGAGAGAGAGAGAGAGAGAGAGAGCGAGAGAGAGAGAGAACAAGAAATGTGCTGTGACATTGTTTCATAGACTGGAAAACAACCTTCATTCCCCTCTGCTCTGCTCTCTCTAATATAACTAATGATGTTAGTGTCCGGCAGGCAGGCAGTCTGGAGGACAGAGAGATAAGTATATGATCCACTAGGATAATACAAGGGTAGAGGACAGACTGCTGATAAAGCAACTATCTCTGGATAGAGAGGCAAATGCTATGATAAAGATACTGCGATAAAGAGCTTCCAGTTATACTACCACATGTAAGCGCATGTACACACACACACAGGCAAAAAGCGTACTTGCCTAAAATACTGCACTCGCACACATGCATGCACACACACACGCATTCATGCACACACACACACCACACATACACACACAGACTTACTGTTGTGTACTCAAAGTAGTACAGGCAGTTGTCTGTCAGGATAAACCACCTTCTCTTCCAGGTCTTCACTCTTCCCCCTGAGACAGGAAATAGGAAGTGGAAACAGGAAGTGATGACACAATGGTATTAGTGACGGACTGACAGCCTCCACCATACTCCTCACAGTATGAACAACAGGAGGAAGGCACTCCAACAAGACCAGAGGTGGAAAATAGGCAAAGTAATGGCCACCTTGACCACAACAACGTGACAGCTCTAGTGTTACAAATCAGCCACCCCTCTTTGAGAATATGAGCAAGAGAAAGAAATATGAGCATGTGTAAAGAAATTCGAAAGTTGCTGTGAGATTTGACTCAAACAATGGCATAAAATCTATATACTGCATGTAAAGCATGTATACCACTGGCACAGGAGAAATTGAAGATGAGTGTGAGAGAGTATGAGAGAGAGAGAGAGGAGAGAGAAAAGAGAGTGAAAAGAGAGAGGAGAGAGAGAGACAGAGGAGAGAGAGCGAGAGGAGAGAAAGAGAGAGGGAGAGAGAGAAAGTGAGAGAGAAAGAGAGAGAGAGGATGGAGAAAAGAGAGAGAGAAGAGAGAGTGAGAGAAGAGAAAGAGAGAGAGATGAGACAGAGAGAGGAGAGTGGAGAGAGAGACAGAGAGAGACAGAGACCTTACAGTACACTTCCTCTAAAACAGCCCATCCTCCTCCTGTGTTTGAATGGAGCTAAGACACAGAAAGATCAAAGCCAATGAACTCTGCTGTTGGTACTTGGCACCACTGATTGAGAGGTGATGCAATTCCATCACAGGATTTGTTCAGCAACGTGATTGGTTACACCATCTCTTCCAGTTACTGCATAGTGAATGTTATGGAAATGATTACTCACACAACTTCTGAATTATTGCTAACTTTGCTCATCCATTTTTTAGAGGCAATGGAATAAAATGCTATTGGATCTCCAGAAGAAGGAAGGTACACACTTGATATGAACCTAACTTGGCATCTAAAACACCCTTGGAGGAATAATACACACACACATACACACATGCACACACACACCAAACCCCCAAGCAAATATTCTTACGTTTTGTAGCATGGGTATACCAAATCAGAGGGGTAGAGAGGGGGGCAACACACAGTTCAAATAGTTTTTAACAGAGTTCCCCCTTAGGCAACTACAGCCCAATACAGTGCAGCGTTCAGCTGAAATGAAACACGCAAACACAGTGATACAAGGCAGGGATGCTGAGAAGACTTCCCTGTTGGAAGACAGCAATAAAAATACTCCAATACTGTGTTGGAAAATGGAGAACACACACACACACACACACACACACACACACACAGCCCTCAGCACTGGCAGTGGTATTCACATAAAACCATACTAAATACAGCTGGCTGTTTGTTTGTGAGTGGAGCAGGCATTCAAGACATTCAAATTGATGTTTTTCTTTCCACAGTCACATTTCAGTGCTATGCCGATTATCTGTGTATTAGTTGGGTAAACTGGGCTACCATGTTGTACATGCCACACAAAAAGCGTAGAAATAGAAAGATATAACAAGAGAGAAGTAAGCCCTGATCCAATTTGATACTTTTGAGTTACAAAGTGGTGGTTGTTTTTTGCTCTCTGTGTGTCTCCATTCTATCCATTCTATTTCTACAATTGATAGTCATTACAGTTTTTTACGATTGCTTACACACTAAAATTAAACTTTTCCCACAATTAGCAAAACCTTACACTCAAGGAGCAAAACACAAGGCTAGATTTGCACAACTGTAAGCACATTGTCAGCTTCACACTATTTGCAAAACATTACACACAGTGATTTGCAAAACACTAAACACACTTGTATACATCAGACACAGAAGTATATCATGATGTCACTCCCTTGCAATTCCAAAGCACTGACTGTGAAATTACCACATCTATGAGCCAATCTGTTAAACACAGCCATCAGGTGCACAACCACATGATTGCTAAATTGTAGACACACCAATCAGGTTTAAGCACTATAAAAATGCAGCAGGTAGGTTCACCTGCCTTAACCAAAATGGAAGGAGTCAGAAGAAGAGTGAGGGTGAGAGGAGGAGTACACAGACGAGGAGAAGGAGGTAGAGGAAGAGGCAGAGGCCGAGCCAGAGGTTGAGGAAGACCTGAAGCAGGAGGAGAACGTGCACAAAGAAGAAGAGGACCAAACTTATCAAATGACATTCGTGCAACACTAGTGGACCATGTTGTGAACCACGGATTGACGCTGAGAGAGGCTGGACTGAGAGTTCAGCCAAATCTTAGCAGATATACAGTGTCATCTGTCATAAGGACTTTTCGACAGGAAAACAGATAAAAGAAGATCTGTCTACAGTTACAGTAATCAGCCGCTTATTGTATGCACCATATCAGCACTTGTGATACCCCTTCCTGTGACATTGTACAGTAAGTTACATGTATTATTCTCTACATAGGATTGAGGGTCGGGAACGACAAGGAGGAAGGGGGCCCATATTCACGCAAGAACAAGAGAGAGAGATAATAAACATAGTTTTGGCCAATAATGCTATCAGGCTCAGAGAACTACAAGCCAACATTATCGGTGACCATGCCATTTTCAATAATGTCCATCAGGTCTCTCAGTCAACACTGGCACGCATCCTGAAAAGACATCAGGTTCAAATGAAACAACTTTATCGAGTGCCTTTTGAGCGGAATTCAGAGAGGGTCAAACGGCTGCGGCATGAGTATGTGGAGGTTTGTATTGTTCACTTTAGCACTGTGATGTTGCATACTGCACACATTACTTTTTTACATTGACTGTATACTAGACCTATCCTGAACTACACAATCTTGTCTTTCACTGTATTTCAGAGTTTTGCAGATGGATGCTGAGGAAATCCTGCATGAATTCATATATATTGATGAGGCAGGGTTCAACCTCACAAAAGCAAGAAGGAGAGGCAGAAATATCATTGGCCACAGGGCTATAATCAATGTCCCAGGGCAACGTGGGGGTAACATCACCCTTTGCGCTGCCATTTCACAGCATGGGGTTCTCCTCCGTCATGCCAAAATGGGCCCTTACAACACACCTCACATTCTCGCATTTTTGGACCGATTGCACCACATCGTCACAGCAGGTAATGAAATGCACCAGATGCAATACACTGTCATCTGGGACAATGTCTCATTCCACCGCTCTGCTTTGGTCCAGAACTGGTTTCAAACCATCTACAGTTGACAGTACTATACCTTCCACCATACTCTCCGTTTCTAAACCCTATCGAATAGTTTTTCTCTACATGGCGGTGGAAGGTTTACGATCTCCAGCCCCAGGCTCAGGTACCCCTCATTCAGGCCATGGAGGACGCCTGTGACCAAGTCGACGCCGCAGCTGTGCAAGGATGGATTCGACATTCAAGACGGTTCTTCCCGCGTTGTCTTGCTAATGAGGATATTGCTTGTGATGTTGATGAAATTCTCTGGCCAGATCCAGCTAGGCGAAGAGATAATGTATAGTATGTTTACTGTAGTATTTTCTGTACAATATTGTCCGTTTTTTTCGGATTATTTTTTTTATGTTTGTTGTTGTTATTTACTGTAATTGTAACCTGTACTGGATACAGTATTTTACGTGTGTCTATTGTTTGCTGAGCTAACAGTGTTATGCACACTACTGTAGTAGCATGAAAACTGGGACATGTTTTGTTGTGATTCTCCATGTTGACATGTTGACTGATTTGGGTATATGGAGAGAAATAAATGATATTTTCCTCAGTCTGCAGCATTGGTCTTGTGTAGTGTTTGTATAGTTGCACTTTCTCTGTGTACTTCATTTACAGTACTCTAATCACTGAGAATTAGACTTGCTAAAAGTGTTTTAGGTTAGCAACAGCAGTGTGTAACTGGTTCAAAAAGATTGAAGTCATATGAAATGTGTGTGTTTCGTATGGTAACAAAATATTGTTTTTATGAAGTCGTGTATAGTTTTGACAAAAGTGTTCCATTTTGCAAATGATCTGAAGTGTTGTGCTACTTTGGTGTAGGGTTGTGCTAATTGTGTGTAGTGTTTTGACAAACCGGGCCCTGTTTTCAAAATTGTGCTTAAACAATTGAAAAAAACTGTAATCCACAGCTGAGAATATCTGGAATGATCCTGTTTTCCGTTTGTTTTTTTGCCCTCCAGGTGAGACATGTCATAGGATGTGGTGTGGCAGGCTGACATCTTGTGGTTTCCTGGGTGTGTGTGAGTGGGATTTGTCCTAACAAAGTTATTGTGGGAAAGCTTTGTCCCAACATTCCTACAGAGCTCATCACTGACCATCCCTTAGTGCAGTAGTGTCCATGGAAAAACACATGTTTGTAACGCACACTAAGTACTACCAGAGAGTTTTTAGTACCATCTAATTCATTTAATTGAATCTCTCATTTCCTTTCTGTCTTTTAGTCGATAAGTCCATGCTAAAAAGTCACTAAGCATATACACACTGTTTCATAGACTTTCTGGCGAGTTTTGCCTGACGTATTTACATGAGGTAAAATGCCTAAAATCCTTTCTCTTAATTTCCACAGTTTACAGAGTGATCCTCTTTAAAATAGACTAATTTGTTCATAGCCTTCAGGGTTTATTTTTACTGGGCCAAATTAGAATTATTACAGAGAATACTCCAGCTGTAAATTTGATTTTTATTTAATTTATTTCACCTTTATTTAACCAGGAAAGCCAGTTGAGAACAAGTTCTCATTTACAACTGCGACCTGGCCAATATAAAGCAAAGCAGTGCGATAAAAACAACAACACAGAGTTACATATGGGGTAAAAAAACATAAAGTCAAAAAATACAACAGAAAATATATATACAGTGTGTGCAAATGTAGCAGTTATGGAGGTAAGGCAATAAATAGGCTATAGTGCAAAATAATTACAATTAGTATTAACACTGGAATGCTAGATGTGCAAGAGATTATGTGTGCAAATAGAGATACTGGGGTGCAAAAGAGCAAAATAAATAACAATATAGGGATGAGGTAGTTGGGTGGGCTAATTTCAGATGGGCTGTGTACAGTTGCAGTGATCGGTAAGGTGCTCTGACAACTGATGCTTAAAGTTAGTGAGGGAGATAAGAGTCTCCAGCTTCAGAGATTTTTGCAATTCGTTCCAGTCATTGGCAGCAGAGAACTGGAAGGAATGGCGGCCAAAGGAGGTGTTGGCTTTGGGAATGACCAGTGAGATATACCTGCTGGAGCGCAGACTACGGGTGGGTGCTGCTATGGTGACCAATGAGCTAAGATAAGGCGAGGATTTGCCTAGCAGTGATTTATAGATGGCCTGGAGCCAGTGGGATGGGGAGAGAGAGCACTATAATATAATAATTCACAGCTCTTAAGGCACACTGGGACTATTTGCATACATATATACTGGGTTTGATGAGACTGCAGAGACGTTACATAGAGCCAGTGGAATGTGCAGCATGTCTGAGCCAGGGTGTGTGTGTGTGTTTAAGTGTGACAAGGCTTGGCCCACCTGCACTGAGTTGGCCTTTAACCCTAACAAGTCATAATAAGGCAGTTGGATGGCAACGTTACAATGGCTATTGAAACAGGGAACTGTCCAAAACACTCCATGTACTGACTGGAGGACGGAATAAAAACAGGAATGAAAAGTGGTTTGAAATGGAGGGAATGGAGGTTAGGGACAGAGAGGTGAGAGGTCAGATGGAATAAGCACAACAGAAATGTAACCTTACAGCCGGCCAACCGGAAAACCCCAAAATACATTTAGAAAAGATATCACACCGAGATAGTAATCCTAGGTGTAAAATAGTAAATAATGGCTATTTCTCAGAAAGTTTTAAACTGTCAAGAGGAGTGAAACAAGGTTGTCCACTATCGGCATATCTATTTATTATGGCCATCGAGATGTTAGCTATTAAAATCAGATCCAACAATAATATCAAGGGATTAGAAATCCAGGGCTTAAAAACAAAGGTGTCATTGTACGCTGATGATTCATGTTTTCTTTTAAATCCACAACTTGAATCCCTCCACAGCCTCATAGAGGATCTAGGTACATTTTCTAACCTCTCTGGATTTCAACCAAATTATGATAAATGTACTATATTACGTATTGGATCACTAAAAAATATAATTTTTACATTGCCATGTAGTTTACCAATAAAATGGTCTGATGGTGATGTGGATATACTCGGAATACATATCCCAAATGAAATAAATAATCTCACTCCAATACATTTTTATAGAAAGTTAGCAAAAGTAGATAAGATCTTGCTACCATGTAAAGGTAAATACCTGTCAATTTGTGGAAAAATCACCCTGATTAACTCTTTAGTATTATCCCAGTTTACCTATTTGCTTATGGTCTTGCCTACGCCTAGCAAACAGTTTTTTAAATTATATGAGAAAAAAATATTCAATTTTATTTGGAACGGCAAGCCAGACAAAATTAAACGGGCCTATTTTTATAATGAATATGAATTTGGAGGACAGAAATTATTAAATATTAAAGCATTAGACCTATCATTATAAAGCTTCAGTCATACAAAAGTTATACTTAAATCCGAACTGGTTCTCTAGCAAATTAGTAAGATTGTCTCACCCAATGTTCAAGAATGGCCTTTTCCCCTTTATTCAGATTACAACCTCTCACTTTAAGTTATTTGAAAAGGAAATAATCTCCCAAATATCACTATTTCTAAAACAAACCATTGAAAGTTGGTTGCAATTTCAATTTAATCCTCCAGAAACGACAGAACAAATAATGCAACAAATATTGTGGTTAAACTCAAATATACTAATTGATAAAAAACCGTAAT
Organism: Coregonus clupeaformis; assembly: GCF_020615455.1. NCBI lineage: Eukaryota > Metazoa > Chordata > Actinopteri > Salmoniformes > Salmonidae > Coregonus > Coregonus clupeaformis. The sequence continues at coordinate 31,293,035 of NC_059226.1, read as the reverse complement.
TTTTTGACATTTCTGTTTTTTTTAAAGGTATAATCTTCGTAAATTACATCATCAGTAGGACTGGTGGAGTTATGTCGCACATGCAGCTAACAAAAACATGTCTGCTCTACCCAAAATTACAACCAAATAATTGCAGCATTACCGCAAAAATGGAAGAGGAAAGTGGGGGAAAAAGTAAGGAACTTGTCTGTCAGCCTTGCATTAAAGAACATAATTGGTTAAAGAAAACTGTGATAAATAAAACAAAGTTTAATTTAAGGACCAAAGGATTGACAGCCGTCCCATATAGATTGCAAAATTGTTGGGAAGAGATTTTTGATGTACCGATCCCATGGCATAGTGTTTATGGTAGTGTATACGCAATTATTATATATAATTCTTGCTATCAATAGAATGTTATTTATATGTATGTGTATGTGTATATATGTATGTATGTATGTATGTATGTATGTATGTATGTATGTATGTATGTATGTATGTATGTATGTATGTATGTATGTATGTATGTATGTATGTATGTATGTATGTATGTATGTATGTATGTATGTATGTATGTGTATATATATATATATATATATATATATATATATATATATATATATATACAGTGGGGGAAAAAAGTATTTAGTCAGCCACCAATTGTGCAAGTTCTCCCACTTAAAAAGATGAGAGAGGCCTGTACTTTTCATTATAGGTACACATCAACTATGACAGACAAATTGAGAAAATAAAATCCAGAAAATCACATTGTAGGATTTTTAATGAATTTATTTGCAAATTATGGTGGAAAATAAGTATTTGGTCACCTACAAACAAGCAAGATTTCTGGCTCTCACAGACCTGTAACTTCTTCTTTAAGAGGCTCCTCTGTCCTCCACTCGTTACCTGTATTAATGGCACCTGTTTGAACTTGTTATCAGTATAAAAGACACCTGTCCACAACCTCAAACAGTCACACTCCAAACTCCACTATGGCCAAGACCAAAGAGCTGTCAAAGGACACCAGAAACAAAATTGTAGACCTGCACCAGGCTGGAAAGACTGAATCTGCAATAGGTAAGCAGCTTGGTTTGAAGAAATCAACTGTGGGAGCAATTATTAGGAAATGGAAGACATACAAGACCACTGATAATCTCCCTCGATCTGGGGCTCCACGCAAGATCTCACCCCGTGGGGTCAAAATGATCACAAGAACGGTGAGCAAAAATCCCAGAACCACACGGGGGACCTAGTGAATGACCTGCAGAGAGCTGGGACCAAAGTAACAAAGCCTACCATCAGTAACACACTACGCCGCCAGGGACTCAAATCCTGCAGTAACAGACGTGTCCCCCTGCTTAAGCCAGTACATGTCCAGGCCCATCTGAAGTTTGCTAGAGTGCATTTGGATGATCCAGAAGAGGACTGGGAGAATGTCATATGGTCAGATGAAACCAAAATATAACTTTTTGGTAAAAACTCAACTCGTCGTGTTTGGAGGACAAAGAATGCTGAGTTGCATCCAAAGAACACCATACCTACTGTGAAGCATGGGGGTGGAAACATCATGCTTTGGGGCTGTTTTTCTGCAAAGGGACCAGGACGACTGATCCGTGTAAAGGAAAGAATGAATGGGGCCATGTATCGTGAGATTTTGAGTGAAAACCTCCTTCCATCAGCAAGGGCATTGAAGATGAAACGTGGCTGGGTCTTTCAGCATGACAATGATCCCAAACACACCGCCCGGGCAATGAAGGAGTGGCTTCGTAAGAAGCATTTCAAGGTCCTGGAGTGGCCTAGCCAGTCTCCAGATCTCAACCCCATAGAAAATCTTTGGAGGGAGTTGAAAGTCCGTGTTGCCCAGCGACAGCCCCAAAACATCACTGCTCTAGAGGAGATCTGCATGGAGGAATGGGCCAAAATACCAGCAACAGTGTGTGAAAACCTTGTGAAGACTTACAGAAAACGTTTGCCCTGTGTCATTGCCAACAAAGGGTATATAACAAAGTATTGAGAAACTTTTTGTTATTGACCAAATACTTATTTTCCACCATAATTTGCAAATAAATTCATAAAAAATCCTACAATGTGATTTTCTGGATTTGTTTTCTCATTTTGTCTTTCATAGCTGACGTGTACCTATGATGAAAATTACAGGCCTCTCTCATCTTTTTAAGTGGGAGAACTTGCACAATTGGTGGCTGACTAAATACTTTTTTCCCCCACTGTATATATATGCTAGGGAAAAAAACATATGGTGGAAATAAAAAATACAAAAATAAAAAGATATCACACCGAGATAATGTTGGGAGGAGGAAGGGGAGGCAAGGGATGACAATCAAAACCCCATGTAAACAAATAAAAACATTAAAAAACATGGGAGAGAAACAATAGAGAAAAATGTGATTAGAGGGTAAAAATGTGGGAAACTGCACTACTATATTTAGGAAGGAGAGAGCTCGGTATAATATAAAACAAAAAAATGAGTGTCTTTGAGTGTTGCTATGACACCCGTCAGTTCCACAGCCCCTGGTTATTTTGTGAGCAATGCATTGTGGGAGAGCTGATGATGACCGCTCCCTCAATTAATGCTGCAACCATGGTAACAGGTCAGCTTGACAGCATGTAGAGAGACATTGCTACCTGTCTCTGGGTCATACAGTTTAATGTTACTAACAGTTGTGACCTCAAATGCACCTTATCATGTTGATTTACCATGGTGATTCATTCAACTTCAACATCAACATACAACCATTTATATAAAATCCTGCTCAAATATACTTTAAACTGGCCAAAGATTGTGAAATATTTATTCCTGAATCTTCAACATCCTGAAAACCTTGAATCCGGAGGTTTAAAATAGACAACACTACACATAACAGCCCACTGCGTGAGAACACTGAACCCTGTTCATATTGTATCAACAAGACGTGAGTCATGCAGCAGAACACATTGCTTGAGTGACTGCAACATTACAGTCTACAGCTAAATCTGGATTTTAGCTGCAAGGGTCAGCCAGTGAAATAATGTACTGGTTCATAGCAGGAGATTGGTGTAAGAGGAACCAAAAACCGTGCATAGCAATAGCATAGCACTTAGAATGCATCTACAATACATTGCTACATTATAAGTGGTATGCTAGTGGAGATATTGGAACAGAGAGGTGGGTGTCATGCAGGCATTCTTAGTATGGGACTGCATTCTCATCTCTACTAACCCAGTTTGAGCAGCCATCCTTCTCTGTCTGGGTTGAAGAACGTGTGAGTCAGGTCGTTCCCATCATCCTCTGGGATCTTAAAGGGTTCACTCTTAATGCTCTCATAGAGATTCTGGAGATGAGAGAGAGAGGGATGAGGAGGGAGTGATGGGGAGAGAGAGAAGGGGAGAGGGGAAAAGCATTGGGAAAGAGGGGGGGAAGAGGGGGATAGAGAGAGTGAGAGAGAGATAGAGATAGATAGAGATAGAGATAGATAGAGAGAGAGAGAGAGAGAGAGAGAGAGAGAGAGAGAGAGAGAGAGAGAGAGAGAGAGAGAGAGAGAGAGGGTAATGGTGATGGGGAAAAGGGGGTGGAAAGCAATAGTGTTCAGCTCATAACACTTGCAAATGAACACCCACACCCACCCCTCTCCCCCTGCATCTTCTAACAGCCATCCCGGTCCATCACTAAATCAACAGTGCATAAAACATGACGGAACAAGATTCTATTAAGGAGTTCTTAGAAAAGAAAAGTGTCGGATGCTGTGCTCATTCGTTGGGTCTGAAACTGGATGCTAAACACTGGGACACATTTGACAATCTGAGTTACAACTTTGAGAACTGTTGGGAGAGAAAGGAACAACAAGCCAACTGCAAGAAGTGTTATGTGTGTGCCCTTTTGAACTGCGGTTGAGCTGAAGGCTGTGTGATTATCTCTCTGAGCTTGTTAGATGATATGTTCATCATTAGCATTACTGGCTTGAAAGAAGAGCACATTAGATGAGCTAGCATTTTGCTACAGTATCACCCTTGATAGAAGAGAGTAAAGCTTCTACATGACATAGTACACACACAAACACAGACACACACACAGTCATCAACCATACCCAACCCCCCACACACCAAACATTCACTCTCACCCTGAGTAGGTCCTCTGGTAGGTCTCCTCCCTCGTTGATGCCTCTGTTCATGGAGATGAATCTCTCTACGGGTGGCTTGTCTCTGACGTTGGGGTTGTGAAGGCTGGTGTTCAACATGATGACGGCGAAGGACAGGACATAACACGTGTCTGGGGAGGACAGCAGAGAGAGGAGGTGATAAGTGTGTGTGGGAGGAGGGGTTGGGAGGGAGGGATTGTGTGTGTGTGGGGGGGGGTCGGTGAGTGTGTGTGCTCACAAACACTTCCCCACCCATGCCGCTATGACTTTGCAGTCATTACTCTACCACCCACTATCCCCACCCCCGCCACACACACACCACCCCACTCTGTTCTATAACCCCTGGCCTTTTTAACCCGGTGTGTGTCAGAGCACCAGTCCCCAGAGGGACCCAGCAGAAGCAGCTATAACTAAGTCTGCGTGTGTCACCACTGCAACACATCCATATTCATGAGGCCAAGCCCACACATCATTCATCAACCCTCCACTGGTTACTGGGACAGGGGACACAACACTGCAGATATAACATAGAGCTGACTTGGCATGTACTCTGTGGTACATGAGACACAATATCATATATGTTCTAGACAATAAATTTCTATCTGAATGTTCTGTAACAGGCCTCTGGTTGTTTAAGGAGATGTAGGGGAGAGGGACAGAACATTGCAGATAGAAATTACACATATAGACCTGACATGATCCCCTATGGACAGACACAATTATATTTCTTCTACACAATATATTTATATCTGAAAATTCTGAGCAGGACCTTGGATAGAACGGGAAATTGACGATGGTAGGGGGCAGAGATGATGGTAGGGGACAGAGATGATGGTAGGGGACAGAGATGATGGTAGGGGACATTGATGATGGTAGGGGACAGAGATGATGGTAGGGGACATTGATGATGGTAGGGGACAGAGATGATGGTAGGGGACAGAGATGATGGTAGGGGACATTGATGATGGTAGGGGACATTGATGATGGTAGGGGACATAGATGATGGTAGGGGACAGAGATGATGGTAGGGGACAGAGATGATGGTAGGGGACAGAGATGATGGTAGGGGACACTGATGATGGTAGGGGACATTGATGATGGTAGGGGACAGAGATGATGGTAGGGGACATTGATGATGGTAGGGGACAGAGATGATGGTAGGGGACATTGATGATGGTAGGGGACACTGATGATGGTAGGGGACAGAGATGATGGTAGGGGACAGAGATGATGGTAGGGGACAGAGATGATGGTAGGGGACATTGATGATGGTAGGGGACAGAGATGATGGTAGGGGACATTGATGATGGTAGGGGACATTGATGATGGTAGGGGACATTGATGATGGTAGGGGACAGAGATGATGGTAGGGGACATTGATGATGGTAGGGGACAGAGATGATGGTAGGGGACAGAGATGATGGTAGGGGACAGAGATGATGGTAGGGGACAGAGATGATGGTAAGGGACAGAGATGATGGTAGGGGACAGAGATGATGGAGGGGACAGAGACAACGTATGGCCAGAGCATACCTCACTAGTCACTAATGACCCTCTGTTATTGACCAGTGATCAAAGTCATTATTAGAGGAGCCATGCCAGTAGTGATGACACAGCAACAATGAACCGCCGGTCTGTCAGCAACAATGGCCAGTGATGCATTAAGTCATCAGACAGAGAGTCAAGTGAGTATACGTTTATTTTTATTTTTTATTAGTAATAGCAATTCAAGACTTGCTTTTCCACAAAAATAAATGTAAATGTAGGGTTGGGTTGGGTATTGTAGAGGTTTTATAGAGCGACTCCATTCCATCTAAAGACGTATAGCATGTAAAACATTTACTATACAACAAAGACTGGTTTTAGGACCAGAGAGTTCTGGAGTGGAGCTATAAAGTAGAGCGACAGGGAGACTGACACATTGATCTAAGGCAGGGGCGGTCTAGCGCTCCCCTTTACGACAGAGTACGACCAGTGTGTGTGTGTGTACCTGTGGATTGGAAGACACCGGGGTTGCAGGAGCAGTACCGCGAGGCGAAGGCCTCCATCATACGATCGATCTTCTGAGCCTCACCAGGCAGTCTGAAACTCCACAGAAACTGTCTGCACCGGCAGAGAGAAAGAGCGAGAGAGAGAGAGAGAGGGAGAGTGAGGGAGAGACAGAGACAGAGACAGAAACAGAGATGTGAGGAGAGAAAGTGAGAGAGAGACAGAGAGGGAGAGAGAGAGCGAGAGAGCGTGCGAGAGAGCGAGAGAGCGTGCGATACAGAGAGAACACAGGAAAACCAATGAGAAAGGCTCCAAAAGTGTCTTGAAAGCAGGACATCATCATAAAGCGTATTGACTGCACATGATCAATAATAAATACTACTATAATATTTAAAACATGTGATTGAACTGCTGGGAATCTTGGTACAGTAATATGCAGAGACAGCTCACCGTAAAGCCTGTACGAGGTTGAGATCTGCAAATTCATGAAGGTCTACGAACGCCTGCAAGACCTTGAGGTTGAAGTCGTCCCTGGGAGAGATGAGGAACGTACAGTATGTCAGGTTCTCAGATTCAGGTCAGGAAATGTCTGGTATTCAGTGTTAGTCAAGATCAGTCTAGCACTGCCAAAATGGAACTATAAGCAACGTTTATTTCAATCCCTCTAGTAACTGAAAGGTCTGTTAGGGGAGAGGCCCTTTTTAAACCCACCTCCACCCCCTCTCTAGATTATGACTCTATCAAACCATTATACAATAGGACAACACTGTGGGTAGTAATAAATTGCTATTTGTTTGTGTTACAAAAATCGCATACAACCAACTTGTTAACATACAATATGTTGCTGTGTTCAGAGGACTTTTCTATCCCAGCCACAGAGCCAGACTGCTCTGCTCTGTCTGTTGCTACACAGGTTGTTTTGACAGTCACATCCCTGCGAGGTGTCCCACATGTCGGAGATAAGAAACAAATGTAGCCAGGCAGTTTTACTGGCATGGCCCCCTGTCTACTATCGCCGCTGTGCTCCGTAAATCCAGACAATCCATTTCCTGAGGCTTTATGCCCGGGCTTATACACGCACAAAGGGAGAAATCTCACTGAGAGATGGACAGAGTGTAGGAAAGAGAAAGGGAGGGGGAGAAGGGTGAAGGGAGCAAGTGAGATGGGGAGTGAGGGAGAAAGAGAGGTAGAGGGGAAAAGATGGAGAGCGAGCGAGCGAGCGAGAGAGAGAGAGAGAGAGAGAGAGAGAGAGAGAGAGAGAGAGAGAGAGAGAGAGAGAGAGAGAGAGAGATGAAAACAGAGGAGGTTAGAGCAGTGTGTTACCTCTCTCCTAAGTAGTCCCCTATGACAGTTTTGTTGAGGCCCTCTCCTTTGTAGAGGAACTGGGATACGTCCTCAGGAGTGTGCTGAAGAAGGTCGTTCTCCAACAGAAACTGGATCCCCTGGAAGACACACACAGTTTGGTTAGCACTCCAAGCTACACCTACACACACACACACACACACACACACACACACACACACACACACACACACACACACACACACACACACACACACACACGGTTATCTGTATTGACCTGAAGAAGAGCTAGGAGGCGTTACTATAAGTAATTTATACAGATAACACAACACAACCAGATAACATCTTCGATGGGATGGCCATGGCTTATAGTTTAAGCTTTTCTACATTGATAAAGGAGGCATAACAGGTACACATCTAAGTTAATATCTATTTTTATAGGTATCATAAAACATTCAATAAATAAGTCAATAACACCAGATTAACGTCAGTGCAAGTAGGGCTCCCGAGTGGCGCAGTGGTCTAAGGCACTGCATCTCAGTGCTTGAGGAGTCGCTACAGACCCCCTGGTTCGATTCCAGGCTGTATCACAACCGGCCGTGATTGGGAGTCCCATAGGGCAGCGCACAATTGGCCCAGCGTCATCCGGGTTTGGCCGGTGTAGGCCGTCATTGTAAATAAAAATTTGCCTAGTTAAATAAAGGTATAAAATGTATTTAGCATGGACTTTAGACAAACCTTTTTGGGGTCCATGTTGAACTTCTTCCTTCCCATGGCGATCTGTTTATTTCTTTGGGTTGTTTTACTGTGATTGGACAGAGCAGAGAGATCCATCAGTTCTCTAGAACAGGTGTGGCATTATCAACAACTGACGCCTGTATTTGTTCACCAAGTCAACTGTCAGGTTTGTGTATTTTCTACAGTATTTGTGGTGGTGAGTTTACACTGTTAGTTTACATAGGGGTGGGTTCAGGAGAAATTCAGGTGGATTCAGTTATTATTGTTCTGAGTCAGCTATGAATATGAGAATGTATAAATCCTCTTAAAACAATTATCTTTGACTTATCTTTCCATTTGGATTGCAGTTTGTTGCACCTACTAACTGAAAAAATTATGAAAACCTTATGCCTCTTTCTTTGTGTGTGTGTTGTGTGTTTGCATTATTGCATGTGTGTATACTGTGTACTCCCTGTGTTCCCAAAATAGCTTGACCCATTCCCCAGCTGCACCGGAGACACACAAAGGCTAAATCCACACTAACACACGTTCTCTCCACCTCTTCACCAATGAGCCCTGAACAGCCAATCAGTTGTCAGTCCCTGAATAGGAGCGTTTGTGGGGCGTTTAGCAAATGTTTTGGCCGAGGGGACGGCTCAGCTCCACAAACAAAGATGGATTATTAACACACACTGGGACAGGTGTGTGGCTGGATGAATTGGAGAGGAGAGGAGACGAGCTAGAAGAGGAGAGGGGTGTTGATGAGGGGGGTGGGGTGTTACTCACCTCTCCCCCACGCAGGTTAGCTGCTCGATCTCAGTCATCACCTCCGCAATCTCAAACTTCAACCGCTGCCAAGAGGATTAGAGGGAGAATTAGCTGGGTTGAATTCACCACTGAACTGTAGTTGTTTTAGCAGTGCATTATAAATCAACTTAAACAGACTCAATGTAAGTCGTTAGAGTCAAAGTAACATTTTAACCACCCACATAATGTCATATCATATCAAGTGATATCTTTATAAAAATATAAAATCTTTATATTTATTTTCATTTTCTTGACTCACCTCAATGTCATCCAGTAGCTCTTTTTTCCTGCGTCGTATGTTTGACAGCTCATCTCTCTCTTCCAAGGAGAGGTCTTCAGGTACTGTGAGAAAGAGAAAGAGAGAGAGAGAGAGAGAGAGAGAGAGAGAGAGAGAGAGAGAGAGAGAGAGAGAGAGAGAGAGAGAGAGAGAGAGAGAGAGAGAGAATATATATGTAGAGATCTGTAAGTATGGGATTACGATACAATCACTTACACACATAGTCACTAGTCAGACAATCCCATGGATTAAGAAGTGATAGCTAGTGTGATGTAAATCAACACACAAGGCTGACAAAACCACAGATCTAGGATCAAATTAGTGTAACCCCAATCCTAAACCTAACCATTAGGGGGATGGAAAATAATCTGACCCTGGATCTGTGGTAAGGGACAAGTTCCAGTTCCACCTACTCCTAAATCATCACATAATTCTCTGCCTTCTCTAGCAGTATACTGGAATGAAACTTCTGAGAGCTCTTGACTTCCTCTCTGGCAAAAGGAAAACTCCTCCATAAATTACAACCAAACCGCCAGGACCTTGGACCCCCCCGCCACCCCCTTTTGCCCACAGAACAGCCTCAATTCATCGGGGCATGGACTCTACAAGGTGTTGAAAGCGTTCCACAAGGATGCTGGCCGCTGTTGATTCCAATACTTCCCACAGTTACAGTGAGGGAAAAAAGTATTTGATCCCCTGCTGATTTTGTACGTTTGCCCACTGACAAAGAAATGATCAGTCTATAATTTTAATGGTAGGTTTATTGGAACAGTGAGAGACAGAATAACAACAAAAAAATCCAGAAAAACGCATGTCAAAAATGTTATAAATTGATTTGCATTTTAATGAGGGAAATAAGTATTTGACCCCCTCTCAATGAGAACGATTTCTGGCTCCCAGGTGTCTTTTATACAGGTAACGAGCTGAGATTAGGAGCACACTCTTAAAGGGAGTGCTCCTAATCTCAGTTTGTTACCTGTATAAAAGACACCTGTCCACAGAAGCAATCAATCAATCAGATTTCAATCTCTCCACCATGGCCAAGACCAAAGAGCTCTCCAACGATGTCAGGGACAAGATTGTAGACCTACACAAGGCTGGAATGGGCTACAAGACCATCGCCAAGCAGCTTGGTGAGAAGGTGACAACAGTTGGTGCGATTATTCGCAAATGGAAGAAACACAAAAGAACTGTCAATCTCCTTCGGCCTGGGGCTCCATGCAAGATCTCACCTCGTGGAGTTGCAATGATCATGAGAACGGTGAGGAATCAGCCCAGAACTACACGGGAGGATCTTGTCAATGATCTCAAGGCAGCTGGGACCATTGTCACCAAGAAAACAATTGGTAACACACTACGCCGTGAAGGACTGAAATCCTACAGCGCTTGCAAGGTCCCCCAGCTCAAGAAAGCACATATACATGCCCGTCTGAAGGTTGCCAATTAACATCTGAATGATTCAGAGGAGAACTGGGTGAAAGTGTTGTGGTCAGATGAGACCAAAATCGAGCTCTTTGGCATCAACTCAACTCGCTGTGTTTGGAGGAGGAGGAATGCTGCCTATGACCCCAAGAACACCATCCCCACCGTCAAACATGGAGGTGGAAACATTATGCTTTGGGGGTGTTTTTCTGCTAAGGGGACAGGACAACTTCACCGCATCAAAGGGACGATGGACAGGGCCATATACCGGGTGAGAACCTCCTTCCCTCAGCCAGGGCATTGAAAATGGGTCGTGGATGGGTATTCCAGCATGACAGTGACCCAAAACACACGGCCAACGCAACAAAGGAGTGGCTCAAGAAGAAGCACATTAAGGTCCTGGAGTGGCCTAGCCAGTCTCCAGACCTTAATCCCATAGAAAATCTGTGGAGGGAGCTGAATGTCCGAGTTGCCAAACATCAGCCTCGAAACCTTATTGACTTGGAGAAGATTTGCAAAGAGGAGTGGGACAAAATCCCTCCTGAGATGTGTGCAAACCTGGTGGCCAACTACAAGAAACATCTGACCTCTGTGATTGCCAACAAGGGTTTTGCCACCAAGTACTAAGTCATGTTTTGCAGAGGGGTCAAATAATTATTTCCCTCATTAAAATGCAAATCAATTTATAACATTTTTAACATGCGTTTTTCTGGATTTTTTTGTTGTTATTCTGTCTCTCACTGTTCAAATAAACCTACCATTAAAATTATAGACTGATCATTTCTTTGTCAGTGGGCAAACGTACAAAATCAGCAGGGGATCAAATACTTTTTTCCCTCACGGTATGTCAAGTTGGATGAATGTCCTTTGGGTGGTGGACCATTCTTGATACACACGGGAAACCCAGCAGCGTTGCAGTTCTTGACACACTCAAACCGGTGCGCCTGGCACCTACTACCGTACCCTGTTCAAAGGCACTGAAATCTTTTGTCTTGCGCATTCACCCTCTGAATGGCACACATACACAACCCATGTCTCATCCATCTTTAACATGTCTTCTCCCCTTCATCTACACTGATTGAAGTGGATTTACAAAAAGGGGGTGCAACTCAATATTAGGAAGGTGTTCCTAATGATTTGTACACCCAGTGAAGCGAGAGGGGAGAAACAAAGAAATGGAGTAGATACAGAGAGAAGGGAGAAAAGAGAGAGTGTGACAAAGCGAGAGAGAGGAGATACAGTGGGGCAAAAAAGTATTTAGTCAGCCACCAATTGTGCAAGTTCTCCCACTTAAAAAGATGAGAGAGGCCTGTAATTTTCATCATAGGTACACGTCAACTATGACAGACAAATTGAGGAAAAAAAATCCAGAAAATCCCATTGTAGGATTTTTTAATGAATTTATTTGCAAATTATGGTGGAAAATAAGTATTTGGTCACCTACAAACAAGCAAGATTTCTGGCTCTCACAGACCTGTAACTTCTTCTTTCAGAGGCTCCTCTGTCCTCCACTCGTTACCTGTATTAATGGCACCTGTTTGAACTTGTTATCAGTATAAAATACACCTGTCCACAACCTCAAACAGTCACACTCCAAACTTCACAATGGCCAAGACCAAAGAGCTGTCAAAGGACACCAAAAACAAAATTGTAGACCTGCACCAGGCTGGGAAGACTGAATCTGCAATAGGTAAGCAGCTTGGTTTGAAGAAATCAACTGTGGGAGCAATTATTAGGAAATGGAAGACATACAAGACCACTGATAATCTCCCCTCGATCTGGGGCTCCACGCAAGATCTCACCCCGTGGGGTCAAAATGATCACAAGAACGGTGAGCAAAAATCCCAGAACCACACGGGGGGACCTAGTGAATGACCTGCAGAGAGCTGGGACCAAAGTAACAAAGCCAACCATCAGTAACACACTACGCCGCCAGGGACTCAAATCCTGCAGTGCGAGACGTGTCCCCCTGCTTAAGCCAGTACATGTCCAGGCCCGTCTGAAGTGCATTTGGATGATCCAGAAGAGGATTGGGAGAATGTCATATGGTCAGATGAAACCAAAATATAACTTTTTGGTAAAAACTCAACTCGTCATGTTTGGAGGACAAAGAATGCTGAGTTGCATCCAAAGAACACCATACCTACTGTGAAGCATGGGGTTGGAAACATCATGCTTTGGGGCTGTTTTTCTGCAAAGGGACCAGGGACGACTGATCCGTGTAAAGGAAAGAATGAATGGGGCCATGTATCGTGAGATTTTGAGTGAAACCCTCCTTCCATCAGTAAGGGCATTGAAGATGAAACGTGGCTGGGTCTTTCAGCATGACAATGATCCCAAACACACCGCCCGGGCAACGAAGGAGTGGCTTCGTAAGAAGCATTTCAAGGTCCTGGAGTGGCCTAGCCAGTCTCCAGATCTCAACCCCATAGAAAATCTTTGGAGGGAGTTGAAAGTCTGTGTTGCCCAGCGACAGCCCCAAAACATCACTGCTCTAGAGGAGATCTGCATGGAGGAATGGGCCAAAATACCAGCAACAGTGTGTGAAAACCTTGTGAAGACTTACAGAAAACGTTTGACCTGTGTCATTGCCAACAAAGGGTATATAACAAAGTATTGAGAAACTTTTGTTATTGACCAAATACTTATTTTCCACCATAATATGCCAATAAATTCATTAAAAATCCTACAACGTGATTTTCTGGATTTTTTTTTCTCATTTTGTCTGTCATAGTTGACGTGTACCTATGATGAAAATTACAGGCCTCTCTCATCTTTTTAAGTGGGAGAACTTGCACAATTGGTGGCTGACTAAATACTTTTTTTCCCCACTGTATATATTACAGACAGATAGAGAGAGAGATAGCAAGAGGGGGACAGAGAGAGATCAATAAAAAACTGACGATAGATACCACTACCACAAGACAGCCAAGCTCAGAGAGAGAGAGAGAGAGAGAAGAGTGATAGAAGAGAGAGAGAATATAGAAAGAGAAGAGAGAAAGAAGAGAGAGAGAGAAGATAGTGAGAGAGAAGAGAGAGAGAAGAGAGAGAGAATATAGAAAGAGAAGAGAGAAAGAAGAGAGAGAGAAGATAGAGAGAGAGAAGAGAGAGAGAAGAGATAAAGAGAGAGAGAAGAGAGAGAGAGAAGAGACAGAAAGGAGAGAGAGAAGATAGAGTGAGAGAAGAGAGAGAGAGAAAGAAGAGAGAGAGAGAAAGAAGAGAGAGAGAAAAGAGAGAGAAAAAATAAAGAGAGTTCCAGTTCCACCTACTCCTAAATCAACACATAATTCTCTGCCTTCTCTAGCAGTATACTGGAATGAAACTTCTGAGAGCTCTTGACTTCCTCTCTGGCAAAAGGAAAACTCCTCCATAAATTACAACCAAACCGCCAGGACCTTGGACCCCTCCCCCCCTCCCCCCCTCCACACACACACACACACACACACACTAAAGCAGGCAGGCAAACACACACACACACCAGCACTAAACATCTGCTAAATCGTGCATCGTCCAATATTAGTTCTCAGATAGTCTGCTTCCTCATTTGAGGTAATTAGTACCACAGAGATACCTGGGCCACATGCAAACCCCTTCACACACACACACATACACACACACACACACACACACACAGGTATCATATAACATACGTGTTTGACTGTACTGTATGTGAACTGAGCACCCAGTGGCAAATCATACAGAGACACTCTGACATTTACACATTTATTGTATTCAATAAGGAGGCTCCCCAGTCCATCCTACTTATCCCTCCGTTTACCAGCAGCATGTACATCAACCTTTCTCTCCAGACCTCTCTCTGAGGACAGCCTCCACTACCTCCTCCTCCTTTCACACACCGGCGCTCTTACAAATGAGCCGCCGACTACCTGTTTGAAAGCAGGCAGAGAGGCAGGCATGCTCAGGCTCACAGGATGTAGGTCATTTTCACGTCCAGAGCCGTAGCAGATTGTGCTTTTCTACGCCGCGCATTCGCCTCGCCAGCTCTCTCTCTCTATCCATCCTATGGCTTGGAGTGGAGGGGGGAGGAGAGTGGAGGGGGGAGGAGAGTGGAGGGGGAGGAGAGTGGAGGGGGAGGAGAGTGGATGTCAAATCCTAGCTGATTCATAGAGATAAGCAGCTTTACCATTCAGATTTTTTCCCTCCTTTCTCTTTCTCTTCTCTCCTTCCATTGTCAACAGATATTGACTTGTCTTGTTTTCTCTCTCTGTAAAGACAAAGTGACAGAGATACCATAGACCATTAAGTCAGGATGGGATGGTGTCGACTCTCGGTGGCTTCTTATCACGGACGAGCAGCCAATCAGAGCCAAACGCAGATGGGTGACAGAGGAAGAGGATCTCATAAGTGTGTGATCATTTCCTCTCACGGCCGAGTGGACCCACTCAAAGTCTCTGACTGACTTCTACAGTGAAACAGAGTGGAGGGAAGCACACTGAGTGTACAAAACATTAGGAACACCTTCCTAATATTGAGTTGCACCCCCTTTTGCCCTCAGAACAGCCTCAATTCATCGGGGCATGGACTCTTCAAGGTGTTCAAAGCATTCCACAAGGATGCTGGCCGCTGTTGATTCCAATACTTCCCACAGTTATGTCAAGTTGGATGAATGTCCTTTGGGTGGTGGACCATTCTTGATACACACGGGAAACCCAGCAGCGTTGCAGTTCTTGACACACTCAAACCGGTGCGCCTGGCACCTACTACCGTACCCTGTTCAAAGGCACTGAAATCTTTTGTCTTGCGCATTCACCCTCTGAATGGCACATATACACAACCCATGTCTCATCCATCTTTAACATGTCTTCTCCCCTTCATCTACACTGATTGAAGTGGATTTACAAAAAGGGGGTGCAACTCAATATTAGGAAGGTGTTCCTAATGATTTGTACACCCAGTGAAGCGAGAGGGGAGAAACAAAGAAATGGAGTAGATACAGAGAGAAGGGAGAAAAGAGAAAGTGTGACAAAGCGAGAGAGAGGAGATATATATTACAGACAGATAGAGAGAGAGATAGCAAGAGGGGGACAGAGAGAGATCAATAAAAAACAGACGATAGATACCACTACCACAAGACAGCCAAGCTCAGAGAGAGAGAGAGAGAAGAGTGATAGAAGAGAGAGAGAATATAGAAAGAGAAGAGAGAAAGAAGAGAGAGAGAGAAGATAGTGAGAGAGAAGAGAGAGAGAAGAGAGAGAGAAGAGAGATAGAAGAGAGAGATAGAAGAGAGAGAGAAGAGAAAGAAAGGAGAGAGAGAAGATAGAGAGGAGAGAGCGAGAGGAGAGAAGAGAGAGAGAGAAAGAGAAGAGAGAGAAGATAGAGAAGAGAGAGAGAGAGAGAGAAGATAAAAGAAGAGAAGATAAAAGAAGAGAAGAGAGAGAGAGCGTTCTCTTCTCCGTGTTACTCTGGCTCTTTAACCAGGCCCATAAAGCCAGTATTTGTAGAGCAGATCGCCCCCCCCCAGGCAACCTATGTCTCTAATGCGCAAAGCAGAGCGCCATCCCACCTACTTTCCCTCAAAAAACCCACTCACCCAAAAGAAAGGGACAAATTGTCTGGGATTGATGGCTGCTGTGTTCAGTGACAATCCCCCTGCTGTGTGAATGCATGTGGAAACGCTGGGTAATCTGATATCATCATTGTGGATGAACTGCTACTTTAGGCTATACACCGTCAGCCTGAGTATCTAATGCATTATACATGAACGATATGTGTGTGTGTGTGTGTGTTTGTGCTTGTGTGCATCCCTCTCTTCCACCTCCCGTCTGACTCCCTTCCTCCTTTCCTCTCCTCTCTACCATGACCAGCCACCTCAATGTGACCTCCAAGGGTCAACGAGGGCACAGAGGTGAGAGGTCAGACACCCCTGTCTAGCCAGGGTCAAAGTGCTACTGAACGGTCACTTAAGGAACTCACTGTTGCAGTGTAATCAATTATATTATTTGTCCAAAGTTTCACCGTTTTATCAAGTCTTTCTAATCATCTGTAGATGTCACGATCGTTGAGGGACGGGTCAGACCAAGGTGCAGCGTGGTATGCGTACATATTTATTAATGAAGATAAACACTTGACAAAACAACAAAAGCAACGTAACGTGAAGGCCTATGGGCTATACTCACAACAAGCCTAACAGGAACACAAACAAGATCCCACAACTAAGGTAGGCAACCAGGCTACTTAAGTATGATCCCCAATCAGAGACAACGAGCGACAGCTGCCTCTGATTGGGAATCACACCCGGCCAAACATAGAAATACAAATACTAGATCCAACAAATAAACTTATTAAAGAAAGATCAAGTGTAATATATTATAAAAATAAAGCAAACTGGATGGAATATGGGGAAAAATTCACAAAATTATTTTTTAATCTTCAACATAGGAATGCTACCAAAAATAATTTAATGAAATTGGTTACATTTACATTTACATTTTACATTTTTAGATGTTACAATTGACGGAGTCACCCATGATTCACCAAATGATATTTTGAAGGAGGAAACAAGGTACTTTAAGCATATGTTTTCTTTTCAGTCGCCTCCATCTCCTCTAACTGAAGCTAATTGTAGAGATTTTTTTTCTATTGATAATGTAAAATTAACAGCCATACAGAAAGACTCATGTGAAGGTGAAATTACAGAGGAACTTCTGGATGCAATTAAAGACTTTAATCCGGGAAAACTCCAGGGTTGTATGGCATACCAGTCGAGGTACACCAAACCTTTTTTGATATACTAAGAGGACCGTTATTAGCATGTTTTAATCACTCCTATGTAAATGGTAGATTATCTGACACTCAAGAAGAAGGTCTGATCTCATTATTACTGAAACAGGATACAAGTGGAAAATATAAAGATCCAGTCCATTAAAAACATTGGAGGCCCCGTACACCCTTACACTTCAAAATTCTAGCAAAATGTATAGCGCATAGAATTAAAAAGGTATTGTCGGATTTTATTCATTCTAATCAGACAGGTTTTTTACATGGAAGATACATTGGAGATAATATAAGGCAAGTATTGGAAACAATAGAACACTATGGAAAATATGGGAAACCAGGCCTGCTATTCATAGCAGACTTCGAAAAGGCATTTGATAAAGTACGACTGGGGTTTATATATAAATGCCTGGAGCATTTCAATTTTGGAGAATCTCTTATAAAATGGGTCAAAATCATGTATAGTAACCCTAGGTGTAAAATAGTAAATAATGGCTATTTCTCAGAAAGTTTTAAACTGTCAAGAGGCGTGAAACAAGGTTGTCCACTATCGGCATATCTATTTACATTTAAATTTTAGTCATTTAGCAGACGCTCTTATCCAGAGTGACTTACAGGAGCAATTAGGGTTAAGTGCCTTGCTTAAGGGCACATCGACAGATTTTTCACCTAGTCGGCTCGGGGATTAGAACCAGAGACCTTTCGGTTACTGGCACAACGCTCTTACCCACTACGCTACTTATTGTGGCCATCGAGGTGTTAGCTATTAAAATCAGATCCAATAATAATATCAGAGGATTAGAAATCCAGGGCTTAAAAACAAAGGTGTCATTGTACGCTGATGATTCATGTTTTCTTTTAAATCCACAACTAGAATCCCTCCACAGCCTCATAGAGGATCTAGATACATTTTCTAATCTCTCTGGATTTCAACCAAATTATGACAAATGTACTATATTACGTATTGGATCACTAAAAAATACAATTTTTACATTACCATGTAGTTTACCAATAAAATGGTCTGATGGTGATGTGGATATATTCAGAATACATATCCCAAAGGAAATAAATGATCTCACTTCAATAAATTTTAATTGAAAGTTAGCAAAAATAGATAAGATCTTGCTACCATGGAAAGGTAAATACCTGTCAATTTGTGGAAAAATCACCCTGATTAAATTATCCCAGTTTACCTATTTGCTTATGGTCTTGCCTACGCCTAGCGAACTGTTTTTTAAATTATATGAGAAAAAAATATTCAATTTTATTTGGAACGGCAAGCCAGACAGAATTTAAAGGGCCTATTTATATAATTAATATGAATTCGGAGGACAGAAATTATTAAATATTAAAGCATTAGACCTATCACTAAAAGCTTCAGTCATACAAAAGTTATACTTAAATCCGAACTGGTTCTCAGGCAAATTAGTAAGACTGTCTCACCCAATGTTCAAGAATGGCCTTTTTCCCTTTATTTAGATTACAACCGCTCATTTTCAGTTATTTGAAAAGGAAATAATCTCCCAAATATCACTATTTCTAAAACAAGCCATAGAAAGTTGGTTGCAATTTCAATTTAATCCTCCAGAAACGACAGAACAAATAATGCAACAAATATTGTGGTTAAATTCAAATATACTAATTGACAAAAAACCTTTATTTTTTGACAAAATGTTTAAAAAATGTATAATCTTCATAAATGATATCATCGGTAGGACTGGTGGAGTTATGTCGCACATGCAGCTAACAACAACATATGGAAATGTCTGCTCTACCCAAAATTACAACCAAATAACTGCAGCCTTACCGCAAAAATGGAAGAGGAAAGTGGAAGGGGGAGAAAGTAAGGAACTTGTCTGTCGGCCTTGCATTAAAGAACATAATTGGTTAAGGAAAACTGTGATAAATAAAAAAGTATATCAGTTTCATTTAAGGACCAAAGGATTGACAGCCGTCCCATATAGATTGCAAAATAGTTGGGAAGAGATTTTTGACGTACCGATCCCATGGCATAGTGTTTATGAACTGACATGCAAAACGACACCGGATTCAAAAATTTTAATCTTTCAATTTAAATTATTATATAAAATTCTTGCTACCAATAGAATGTTATTTATATGGAGGATACAATCTTCCCAGCTCTGCAGATTTTGCTGTGAAGAGACATAATCATTAGATCATTTGTTTTGGTTCTGTCCATTTGTAGCTTGTTTTTGGACACAGGTCCAGGAATGGCTAAAGGATTGCAATATTTACTTGGAGCTAACCTTGCAGATAGCATTACTAGGTGATCTGAAAAATCATAGTCAATCGATCAATAATACTTTTAGCAAAAATGTTTATTTTCAATTCACAATCTGTAGAAGCAATGAGAATAGAAAGGTTCAGAACTTTTGTAAAACATCACAGTACAGTTGAAATATATATGGCAAATAGAAATCCTATATGGATGGTGTTAAGAAATAGATGGGAGGTGTTGAATGGAGTTGAAGGATGGGACTAATAACAAATAACAACAAATAATAACAAGATAACTAATAATGTAAGCATACTGTGTCCATAATAAGTATATAGGTTGTATGTTGGGAGCTTTTGGGAAAGAGCACAGTTAGAAAGATATGGCATATAGAAGCAAACCGGATGGACATCATGAAAAATTATCGGAGAGGTTGAGAGTAGAAGAAGTTCAGGAGCAAAAACAAATAAAATAGAATTATTGTAAAATTGACTGTGTCCATAAAATGTAGATAGTAAGTATAAGCTGGAAGTAGAGGCCTAAGCATTGTTGTTCACTAATTTACCCCAAGTAGGGAAAGGATGGCGGGGTTGAAAAGTAATAAAGGGGAGTATACAGTGAGGGAAAAAAGTATTTGATCCCCTGCTGATTTTGTACGTTTGCCCACTGACTAAGACATAATCAGTCTATAATTTTAATGGTAGATTTATTTGAACAGTGAGAGACAGAATAACAACAAAAAAATCCAGAAAAAAGCATGTCAAAAATGTAAAAAATTGATTTGCATTTTAGTGAGGGAAATAAGTATTTGACCCCTCTGCAAAACATGACTTAGTACTTGGTGGCAAAACCCTTGTTGGCAATCACAGAGGGCAGACGTTTCTTGTAGTTGGCCACCAGGTTTGCACACATCTCAGGAGGGATTTTGTTCCACTCCTCTTTGCAGATGTTCTCCAAGTCATTAAGGTTTCGAGGCTGATGTTTGTCAACTCGAACCTTCAGCTCCCTCCACAGATTTTTCGTACATTGCCCCGTCCATCGTCCCTTTGATGCGGTGAAGTTGTCCTGTCCCCTTAGCAGAAAAACACCCCCAAAGCATAATGTTTCCACCTCCATGTTTGACGGTGGGGATGGTGTTCTTGGGGTCATAGGCAGCATTCCTCCTCCTCCAAACACGGCGAGTTGAGTTGATGCCAAAGAGCTCGATTTTAGTCTCATCTGACCACAACACTTTCACCCAGTTATCCTCTGAATCATTCAGATGTTCATTGGCAAACTTCAGACGGGCCTGTATATGTGCTTTCTTGAGCAGGGGGACCTTGCGGGCGCTGTAGGATTTCAGTCCTTCACGGCGTAGTGTGTTACCAATTGTTTTCTTGGTGACAATGGTCCCAGCTGCCTTGAGATCATTGACAAGATCCTCCCGTGTAGTTCTGGGCTGATTCCTCACCGTTCTCATGATCATTGCAACTCCACGAGGTGAGATCTTGCATGGAGCCCCAGGTCGAGGGAGATTGACAGTTATTTTGTGTTTCTTCCATTTGGGAATAATCCACCATCTGTTGTCACCTTCTCACCAAGCTGCTTGGCGATGGTCTACAATCTTGTCCCTGACATCCTTGGAGAGCTCTTTGGTCTTGGCCATGGTGGACAGTTTGGAATCTGATTGATTGATTGCTTCTGTGGACAGGTGTCTTTTATACAGGTAACAAGCTGAGATTTGGAGCACTCCCTTTATGTGTGCTCCTAATCTCAGCTCGTTACCTGTATAAAAGACACATGGGAGCCAGAAATCTTTCTGATTGAGAGGGGGTCAAATACTTATTTCCCTCATTAAAATGCAAATCAATTTATAACATTTTTGACATGCCTTTTTCTGGATTTGTTTTGTTGTTATTCTGTCTCTCACTGTTCAAATAAACCTACCATTAAAATTATAGACTGATCATTTCTTTGTCAGTGGGCAAACGTACAAAATCAGCAGGGGATCAAATACTTTTTTCCCTCACTGTATATATAAAAAAACATGGGGATTGGAAGTGATGCAGACAATTACATTGATGGAAGTTACAATCTATCTGCAATATTAAGCTGATCTACCCCCAAGAAAAAAAAAATAAGAATAAGAAGAAAAAAATACTAGATCCAACATAGAAATACAATAACATAGATCTCAAACTAAACTCACAACCTGACCCAACCAACAAGAGTTCTCTAGGTCAGGGCGTGACAGTAGAGGAGATCTGAGCCCTTCTTAACAAAGTGTCTCGCAGTAGTGCTGATCTAGGATCAGGTCCTTCCTGTCCATATAATCTTATTCATTATAATCTAAACGGGATAACTGATTCTAGACCAGCAGTGCTACTCTGATCCTAGATCAGCACTGCTACTTGTGAGTACTTGCCTGGTTCTGATGGGCACCATGATATTAAGATCTTATGACTTATTCAGTTTGACATTTTAGTTATTTAGCAGACGCTCTTATCCAGAGCAACTCACAGTTAATGTATTCATCTTAAGGAATGCTAGGTGAGACAACCACATCACAGTCATGGTAAGTACACGTTTTATGTTCTTATGACTACATTATCATCCTGTCTCCTCCACCTCCTCAGTCAGACCTCTCTCTGCCCTGGCGATCAGTCACAGTCAGAGGTCTTGAATCAGGAAGACAGGGAGACAACATGCAAATTCTCCACGCCAATGATAAACCGATGTCATTCATCTCCTGATCCATGTGATGCTGTGACAAACTCTAGCCCTGATAGAATCAGTACAACCGTTGGAGTTGGACTTGGTGATCCCCTTTGTCGGATCAAGTTGGAAAATCTCTCTGGAGAAGTTTCAGACACAGTGGCGCTGGGCTAGCCTTGTCCCAGATCTGTTTGTGCTATCTTGCCATGCTAACATTTGGCTGGCTTGGCTTTGAAACTGCTCTGTTATGCTGACCATGCTTACTCCAGCCTGGATGTGCGTGCCTTTAGCCCCAAGTCTTGTGACTGCTAGCTAGGCTAGCTAAGGCAACTTAAGGACCTTTGCATAATGCATAGCTGTCTCTGGCTGCCGGTATAAGATTGCAAGTATAGTGCAGATAGATAACATACTCTAGAGATTCTAGAACACCCTGGCCTGTATTTCACTGTGTTTCAGAGTAAGAGGGCTGATCAAGGATCAGATCCCCTTATCCATAAAAAATAGTATTCATTATGATCTAAAAGAGAAAACAGATCCTAGATGTTCTTCGGCTTGCAAGCGTCCCCCTTTTTCCTCCAAACATAACGATGGTCATTATGGCCAAACAGTTCTATTTTTGTTTCATCCGACCAGAGGACATTTCTCGAAAAAGTACGATCTTTGTCCCCATGTGCAGTTGCAAACCGTAGTCTAGCTTTTTTATGGCGGTTTTGGAGCAGTGGCTTCTTCCTTGCTGAGCGGCCTTTCAGGTTATGTTGATATAGGACTCGTTTTACTGTGGATATAGATACTTTTGTACCTGTTTCCTCCAGTATCTTCACAAGGTCCTTTGCTGTTGTTCTGGGATTGATTTGCACCAAAGTACGTTCATCTCTAGGAGACAGAACGCGTCTCCTTCCTAAGCAGTATGACGGCTGCGTGGTCCCATGGTGTTTATACTTGCGTACTATTGTTTGTACAGATGAACGTGGTACCTTCAGGCGTTTGGAAATTACTCCCAAGGATGAACCAGACTTGTGGAGGTCTACAATTCTTTTTCTGAGGTCTTGGCTGATTTCTTTTGATTTTCCCATGATGTAAAGCAAAGAGGCACTGCGTTTGAAGGTAGGCCTTGAAATACATCCACAGGTACACCTTCAAATGACTCAAATGATGTCAATTAGCCTATCAGAAGCTTCTAAAGCCATGACATCATTTTCGGGAATTTTCAAAGCTGTTTAAAGGCACAGTCAATTTAGTGTATGTAATCTTCTGACCCACTGCAACGGTGATACAGTGAAATAATCTGTCTGTAAACAATTGTTGGAAAAATTACTTGTGTCATGCACAAAGTAGATGTCCTAACCGACTTGCCAAAACTATAGTTTATTAACAAGAAATTTGTGGAGTGGTTGAAAAACGAGTTTTAATGACTCCAACCTAAGTGTATGTAAACTCCCGACATCAAGTGTAGCTATGTCAATAGGCCACTATTGTCCTTTCAAGCAAGGTCATCTTACAAAGCTCTGACAATATAGCCAACATTGTCCTTTCTAGCATGGCCATCTAGTGCCTACTGTGACAGCAAGGCAAGGGAACAACTAATAAACAGAGCCAGCGGAGCCACTTCCTGATTTTCTCCAGGTCTGCACTGTGACAATGAAGCGAGGATGTCTGCACTGATTAGGCCCACTGACTCTGGTCCGCCGTAACAATAGTAACCACACAAACACAGGCTGGGTTAAACTAAGTTCCCATCATGGCTAGTTCAGGAACACTTATACAAGCGCACACCATAGTCTCCTCATTGTGTTCCTATAATCACACACAAATATGTGCAACAACACAGCTGAGAATGTTGAATGATGTAAGTAGATTGAATAAGTGTGTCATGGAAGACAAAACCCAAAACACGTGTCTGAGTCACCTGGCTGGATACTTTCTTTTCACATTGAGCATAATTCCAGCAACTATGGTGGAAGCATAACCAGTCCAGGCCAGTACAGCTTAGTTTGGCTCGGCTCTGTACTGGGAATATGGTAATATAGCATTGTTACGACCTCACGCCTAGGACTCAGTCAAATACCACACAATCTGTCATCAAGTGTCCTGCAATATCACTCAACTGTTCACAAAATTAAAGCCATCTTTACCCAATTGCTCCTTCTCAGTGCCTGCTATGTTTTGTGTTCTCTAAGTTGAATCCATACCCCAGATCTGAGTCCAGCTCTGTCTCTGAGTTGAATACATACCCCAAATCTGAGCCGACCTCTGTCTCTGAGTTGAATCCATACCCCAGATCTGAATCCAGCTCTGTCTCTGAGTTGAATACATACCCCAAATCTGAGCCGACCTCTGTCTCTGAGTTGAATCCATACCCCAGATCTGAGTTTACCTCTGTCTCTGAGTTGAATTCATACCCCAGATCTGAGTCCAGCTCTGTCTCTGAGTTGAATACATACCCCCAGATCTGAGTCCAGCTCTGTCTCTGAGTTGAATCCATACTCCAGATCTGAGTCCACCTCTGTCTCTGAGTTGAATCCATACCCCAGATCTGAGTCCAGCTCTGTCTCTGAGTTGAATACATACTCCAGATCTGAGTCCACCTCTGTCTCTGAGTTGAATCCATAACCCAGATCTGAGTCCACCTCTGTCTCTGAGTTGAATACATACCCCAGATCTGAGTCCACCTCTGTCTCTGAGTTGAATACATACCCCAGATCTGAGTCCACCTCTGTCTCTGAGTTGAATACATACCCCAGATCTGAGTCCACCTCTGTCTCTGAGTTGAATCCATACCCCAGATCTGAGTCCACCTCTGTCTCTGAGTTGAATACATACCCCAGATCTGAGTCCAGCTCTGTCTCTGAGGGTCAGTAGTGGTCAGTAGGACTGCAGGACTGTGTTGTTGGCTGAAGATTTACACCTACACTGCTCATTGCTTTTAGCTGGCTTGTTTCCTCTCTCAGGTACAGGTGTGGTGTGGTGTGGTGTAATGTTTTCCCTCCTTTACACACACACAAGAATGCTTGCAGGCGCACACATGCACTCACGCACACACACAGACTCAGACACACACTCACGAGTGCACTCAGGGACACACACATTTAAGCAAGCACACTCGCACAGCGTGCATGCACACACACACACACAATGGCAGCTCCTTTGACAGCCACTCAGTCAGTAATTCCTGACAGATTACTGTAGCTATGTGGCACCACAACCATCCAGTCTGGTCAGACTGGATCTCTCTCTCTCTTATCCTCACTTTCTTTCATTATCCCCCCCTTTCACCCTCTTTTCTTCCTTGTCTTCCTTCTCTTTCACTCTTTAGTTCTCTCACCTTTTCTCTCACTCTCTCCCTCTTCCTCTCCTCTCCTCTCCATCTCCTCTTCCTCTCCTCTCTCACTTTCTCTCCTCTCCCTCTTCCTCTCCTCTCCCTCTTTCTCTCCTCTCTCTCTCTCTTCCTCTCCTCTCCCTCTTTCTCTCCTCTCCCTCTTCCTCTCCTCTCCCTCTCCTCTTCCTCTCCTCTCCCTCTTTCTCTCCTCTCCCTCTTCCTCTCCTCTTCCTCTCCTCTCTCTCTTTCTCTTCTCTCCCTCTTCCTCTCCTCTCCCTCTCCTATTCCTCTTCCTCTCCTCTCCCTCTCCTCTCCCTCTCCTCTTCCTCTCCCTCTTCCTCTCCTCTTCCTCTCCTCTCTCTCTTTCTCTTCTCTCCCTCTTCCTCTCCTCTTCCTCTCCCTCTTCTCTCCCTCTTCCTCTCCTCTCCTCTCCCTCTCCTCTTCCTCTCCTCTCCCTCTTCCTCTCCTCTCTCTCTTTCTCTCCTCTCCCTCTTCCTATCCTCTCCTCTTCCTCTCCTCTTCCTCTCCTCTCTCGCTTTCTCTCCTCTCCCTCTTCCTCTCCCTCTTTCTCTCCTCTCCCTCTTCCTCTCCTCTCCCTCTTTCTCTCCTCTCTCTTCCTCTCCGCTCCCTCTCCTCTTCCTCTTCCTCTTCAATCCCTCTTCCTCTCCTATTCCTCTCCTCTCCCTCTTCCTCTCCTCTTCCTCTCCTCTTCCTCTCCTCTCTCGCTTTCTCTCCTCTCCCTCTTCCTCTCCTCTCCCTCTCCTCTTCCTCTCCTCTCCCTCTCCTCTCCCTCTTTCTCTCCTCTCCCTCTCCTCTTCCTCTTCCTGTCCCTCTTCTCTCCCTCTTCCTCTCCTCTTCCTCTCCTCTCCCTCTTCCTCTCCTCTCCCTCTTCCTCTCTCTCTTTCTCTCCTCTCCCTCTCCTCTCCCTCTCCTCTTCCTCTCCTCTCCATATTCCTCTCCTCTCCATCTTTCTCCTGAAAAACTGTTCACTATAAGCCTGTCTCATAAAAAACGTGTGAAACGTGAGCCATGTTCTTTCAGAGGGCTCCATTGGCTATTTATTACCCTCATCTCCTTGGTAATAGTCAGGAGGATGATGCGGTTTTGGTCTGGCTTTCAGATCAAATCCACCCGCCAGACCAGTCTAGAGAGTGCTGCAGCTTCTAGTGTATATCCCCTTTAAGAGTATTACAACTGTGATCAGACTACTGTAGCAGTAGCTCCTGTGTAGAGTCAGACTGAATGCTCTTAGGACCCGGCTAAAGCTGTCTGCTGCTTGCTTGCTTCAATTACCCTTTTCCAAAGTTCAATACACAGAACAGACTAGAGGGTTCTATGCTCAGAACCCAAATAGTTCTACAATTAGCACCCAGAGTTCAGACCCTGTAAATAATTCTGTCATCAGAACCCAAACGGTTCTAAAATTAGAACATTAGAGTTTAGACCATCAGACCCCTCTCCAGCAAGGTTATGTGATCAACACCCAAACCCTTCTCAGGTTAGAACCCTCTCCCCATTGAAAATAGTTCTACACTCAGAACCCTCCCCTGCCAAGTGTTCTACAGTCATATGTAAAATGATGAAACCATGTGCTAACCTCAGCCACCGTCTCTCTCATTAGCACAACAGTCTCATGTCTCTGATATTGTTATTGGCTGCACTGATTTAACGCCGGTCATAAAGCACTCTGTCCTAGTAAGTCTTCTCCTGTTTAAACAAATGGCTGAGGGGAATTTCCATCACCATCACTGAGCGAATCATGCAGATGTATTTCAACAGCCTCTAGGATAAACCATTTGTTTATTCTTCTTGTCAATGTGACCTCTCTTCCGCTCTATCATTCAATTGCTTGCTCTCTCTCTCTCTCTCTGTCTCTCTCTCTCTCCACGTCGCTCTCTCTCTCTACCTTTTGCTCTTTCTCTCTCCATCTTCCTCCCACCATTTCAAAGTACCGGTAAATCAGTCTTTAAAATTAAAGTATTTTCTAGCACCAAAAACACGCAGACACACACCCCCACCCACCCACCAACCAACACCCACCCACACCCACACACACCCCCATCCACACACACACACACAACACACACACACACACACACACACACACACACACAGCTCCTCTGTGTAAATGGAGACAACAATTTCCCACTACTCTCCCTTCAGTGCCTGGACCTGCTAAGCTCATCAGTCAGTTCGCTAAAGTCATCTGATCTGAAAAACATGTTATTGTACTGGGACTCCTCATTTACTGGAATGCAGACCTCACCTAACATATTACACTGAACAAAAATATAAACGCAACATGTAAAGTGTTGGTCCCATGTTTCATGAGCTGAAATAAAGGATCCCAGAAATTGTCCATACGCACAAAATGCTTATTCTCTAAAATGTTGTGCACTCATTTGTTTACTTCCCTGTTAGTGAGCATTTCTCCTTTGCCAAGATAATCCACCCACCTGACAGGTGTGGCATATCAAGAAGCTGATTAAACAGCATGATCATTACACAGGTGCACCTTGTGCTGGGGACAATAAAAGGCCACTCCAAAATGTGCAGTTTTGTCACACAACACAATGCCACAGATATCTCATAATTTTCAGATTTTCTGCAACTCATTCTTGCTTTCATCTTTGTATCCAACAGCATATTTCACTTGATTGCGTCGGCGACAGTCACTCGCTGGAATTGTTTACTGTTATTTCTGCGATTTCTGAGATCCAAACATTCCCCCAAATAAAAGGGGATTTCAACATCAAAACACATATATCACAACACAGCTGTTTGATTATCAAAAAGCATCAGAGGCTTGAAACACAATCGCTCCCCCTGTAAGCCTAAACCCACCTCGACAGCAAAGCGCACCAGCCACAATGACTTATTCATATGGAACTACACGAGATCGCCGTCTTTACTGCTAACGTTTGCCAAAATCCACATTAAAGGAACGCTTCCGCTTCCCTTCCGGAGATGAAAACAAGGCTGTAATTGGTCTATTTTTGGGTCATCATGTGTCATGCTCTTCCTACCCAATTAGATTAGTCGTTTTGGCAGCAGGGTCCCCTGTTCTTTACCTCTTCTCAGTTACAGGCACTGACTGCAGTGGGATTGCCTTTGATTACTCTTGTTGATCCTCCTTTCACGTGTCACTTCTTGCGTATTAAAGGGGCGAATCACGGTATCATGGGTATGTTATGAATGTATCCCTGCTCTCTTCTCAGGGCACATTTTTAGAGAGAGTTTACGGTACATTTTTAAAGAGTTGTGAGAGTTTTGCATGTTTTGAGTTGTGACCAATGAATTCCCCTTTAAAATACCCTTGCCATCTCAGAAGGGCCTTCTTATCTTATCGTGCATGCACCATCCTGCTGGGGCCATGTCTCCTTTCCAAGGAGAGACTTCCAGGGGGGAAGCTGGGTATGGCATGAGAGCATGAGAGCACAACTTGGGCCCCTTCTTTCCTACACATTGACTTAAAGGAGGATAGAGGGGATACTGTGCAAGCACAGTTCAGACCTCTACTACCGTTCTCTACAAAACATCCATATTGTTGTATACTGTACATCGCAGTACTTAAAATATAGAATACTTACATAATACTCACGTAATACAAAAAATGCAATACTTAAAATGAATTTAGACAATATTAATTGAAGCATTGGCCCTAGGCTGTAATTAAACCAACCAAGGACTTTTGTCTGTACTGTGTGTCAGGCCAGACAATGTGTGAGGATTACTGATTGGCGCCGGCGAGGGGAAAGTAGCACAGCTCCCTAACGGAGCCTGCAGCGTCTACAGCAGCATCTACAATGTCACCCTACGACACAAATACTACAGCGTCTACAACATCATCCTACCATAGGACACGCACTACAGCGTCTACTCTACAAAGTCACCCTAGGACACACACCACTGATCAGAGAACAGTGTGACCGTTGGATCAGGCCGTTTAGGAGGCAATAAAACAGCTCTGGGGACAGTGACTGTGGATAATAATGGGAGATAAGCCTCTGAATCCACAATGACGAGCAGAGGTTATAATTTACAATCAATCATCAAGTAATTTAGGGTCAGACTTTAGAGTAGGGGGGTGGAGACGCGGTAAATGACTCCTTGGTGGTTGGCGAAGGAACAAGCAGTTGGAATTTGGAAGTTGTCATGCACGACAATCTCTGAATTCCAAAGTGGTGGGCGGAATATAAAAGGCCTACTGGAACTGTTAGATCTCCACTGGAAGGTGCCACCATTGGGTTAGCTTTACAGCAGTGGATGACTGCCAGCACATGAGAGTCTAGTATTCTATTGTTAGGTTCAGAAGCCTCATCCACCCACTATCACTACTATTAGTCACAGTCATAATAGTAAGGAAGTAAAAGAACCCACAATGTTAACATGGCCTCTCTTAGAACCCTCTTTAGAACCTACACAGTACTCCAGTGTGAGTCACTCAGGAAATGACTGGAGTGTATCTGGCCCTGGCCAGTCATCTGATACGGAGGCCCTGAGGAGACAAACAGAACAGAGCCTGTGAGGCTGAGAGAGGCTGCACTGAATGACTGAACTGTTTATATTGGGCTCTGGCCATCCAGACAGTGCATCTGGAAAAGAGCACGGAGAATAAGAGAGAGAGAGAGAGAGAGAGAGAGAGAGAGAGAGAGAGAGAGAGAGAGAGAG
Organism: Coregonus clupeaformis; assembly: GCF_020615455.1. NCBI lineage: Eukaryota > Metazoa > Chordata > Actinopteri > Salmoniformes > Salmonidae > Coregonus > Coregonus clupeaformis. The sequence continues at coordinate 31,262,757 of NC_059226.1, read as the reverse complement.
AGAGAGAGAGAGAGAGAGAGAGAGAGAGAGAGAGAGAGAGAGAGAGAGAGAGAGAGAGAGAGAGAGAGAGAGAGAGAGAGAGAGAGAGAGAGAGAGAGAGAGAGAGAGATACTCTGGCTGCCAAGTAGAACTCCAGCTGCTGCTGCCTGCTCTCTTTGTTGTTCTGTGAGAGGAGAACAGCAGGATCACAGCAAAGATGAAAAAAGTAGAGCTGGGATCAATTTATCACAGGGAATATGTGGGTGGTTGAGGTCACAGTCAGACATCCTCTTTTTCTCTGGACTTCTGTAGTTTGTCTGGAACTGGAGATGGTGATGAGGTTTACAGAGGTAGACATATTAACTGTTACTAGCAGCATCTTCATGAGGAAGTGTAGTGAAATGCAGATGTTCTATTGGTGGAGCTAAGGTGCAGGGTGCAGGCCTATTGGTTGCTATGTGATTTAGTACGGTGCCATTGGGCAGTTAGTGTGGCATTTAAATGCAGCTGCAGTAGTGAGGTAGACAGTTAGTAATCAGTTGATAATCTGTATGTTGCCTATAAAATATTAAAAACAAACATTCAACCACGGATTTCAAGAAAATCACCATTTAATCCAACTGATGCAATTTTCAGATTTCAGATTAGGCCTACAAGATATACATTTCACATGGATTAAATATGTTGGGGAAATATTGAAAAAGAGTAACCCCCCTACTGTAGTCTCTCTGTTGCATTCGACCCACATCAAACCATGTCACATCCAGCTGTGACCCAGCTTCATAGAGCTGAATATTGGGGTTGCCAGATGTTGAGGAGATAGATAGGAAAATGCAGTCATGCAAAATAACATAGGATACAGGAAATAATATGAAGCTTCCTGTTTCAAGAGATCCAACTGGATGGAACTCAGATGGCTGATGTTTTTATGAAGTTCAGTAACTTGAAACTCACATCTACTGTATGTATCTATGATTTGAAAATGAACAGATTGATCCATCTCTAATATATAACAACAATATGGTTTCCTTCCTGGTACAATAAGATAGGAGAGTGGAAGAGACAAAGGTGCTCAAAAAGGCCTGATACTCCAAGAAATAAGATCAATACTTTTCTTGATGATCCAACATGGTGGTTCTGTTGCTGTAAATACAAGGGTTTAACGTGCCACTGTTCTCATTATGGCTCTTCGAACATTTTGAACGTGCTTCTCCCTTTCTTGAAGAATTTAATGCTGATGATGATTTTAAATAGTGATTATTGTACTTTTTCCAAAGGAAGGACAATAATCACTGTCTTATTATTTACAGCCACCTGTACAGTTTGTCAAGACCGCAGATAAGTGCAGTATCATATTTGCTGAATATTTCTCCCTGCGTGTTGAATAAATTCTAGAATTATAAGGGAACGATATCTTTGAAAGTGGAAAAACTAGTGGAAACAATTTACAGCCTCTGGAAAACAAATATAGTCATTCCATCCAGCCCCAGATCTTGATAATAGCCATTTTCTCCATATTCACCCTTGGAAACAACTCTAAAGTATAAGCATTTCATTTATGGACATCTCACACCAGCCCATCTAGGCAATACACATGGTATTGTCTACCACCTCATTCTACAGTAATATAACTTGTGTAGCAATCAAACCTCTGATGTTTGCTTTGATACAGCTACTCAGAGAATACAATGGTGTTTGTGAACATGGCCATCATCTATATATTTTGAGTATCACTTTGACACACATATGGAAATCCTCATTGATGTCTGTGGACTGTGGGATCTCATTCACATAATGGTTTTCCGTAGCTGGTGACCCCTCAGAGGGAGGGTTGAGGCTTTTTTTCCAGCCAGAGAGATGATGTGACGTGACAGAGGTGAAAGGAGGTTAAATATGTGTGTGAAGGGACCAATGCCTCAGAGCTACTGTAAATCTCTGACTGATACTATGTCTACACCCTGAGGCGCACTTGACTGTGTGTGTGTGTATGCGTGTGCGTGCATGACTGCGTGTGTATTGTTCCCCCCTAGGACAGCCTCTTGATGCAGCTTTATATCTAGCCGCTACTGTCCTTATGAAAAGGTCTCATTATCAATGCTCTCTTGGACATCAGCAGGCCCATTCTTGAGCCTGTCAAGCTATCCTAGTCCAGAGAGCCTGAGTAGACTGACCTGCCTTGGAGGCAATTCACATTTCATTTCACGCTTTCCACCATGAAAAACATTAATCATTCTTTCCGCTCCCCTGTCCTCTCACAAATCCACACACAATGTAGTGGAGAGGTTTCAAAGGTCAATAGAATACATTAGGATCCTCCATATTGAAGAGAGAACAGCAGAACAGATACAGGCTACACACTGTCCTGTACTGTACATCCCCTTCACTACTGTCAAGATGACTGATGCCAGATCTGTATGTGCTTTAGCCAACTCCTCTGATTATCATTGGCAGGGTTTTTTCTGTAACAAAAAGGGGCTTAGGTGGTGGGCGTGGTAGGGGGCATGGCAGGGGCGTGGCAATGAGCGCGGTCAGCCTTATGGCGCGGCTACATTTTAGAGAACATTTTAGAGGCCCCCATCTTGGCGCTATAGAGACATTTTTTGCATATGTATGTCCATTTCCTGCAATTCTACACCTTTTGCCATGGAGCTGAGATAAATTGTTGCAGTTTTAAAGCTAATTTCCTGCAATTCTATGCCATGGCTAATCCTGTGTTCTTTTGCTCAAACATAACAAAATGAACACTGCTAAATTCATTGCTTTTGGAATTTTCAATTCTCTCTGACTGTCTAGCTTTTATTATAGTGATTGTTAGTTCTCAAAGATGATATTATTAAAAAATATATAGGTCCATTATTTTTTCTACATAATGTATATCTGGTCTTAGTCGTTTAAGTTTACACTTCAATCTTTTTTCCATCCCCATTTTGTTTTTCTTACACTGTTTGGACAATTGATTACAATGGCAGAAAAATCCCTTATTTGTATGTTATATATGTAGTCAAGATAGTCAGGGGACTTGGCTAAATCAGATCAAGGATCAGGCTTCTCATCTCAGCATTGACAGAGGGAAAGTCTCAGTAACACTTTATTTGGATAGTCCCAAGTAGATGGTTTGTAGATGTTCAGTAGATGTTCAATAACTGTCAACATCATGTCAACTAACTATCCACTTACCCTAACCCTAACCTTAACTATTACCCTAATCCTAACCTTAACCTTACTCTAACCCTTATCCTAACCTTAGCAAGCATTTGCTTATCAACAGATAGTGTGTTGATTGTATGACCATCTGTAGACCATCTATATGGGACTATCCAAATAAAGTGGGACCAAAGTGTCAACGTAGTAGTGATGTATGTATCCTGTATTTTGGCTCTGTGAAGAGAGGGATGGTTTTTCTCCTTTTTCTCATCTCAGTCATGTTTGTATCCTGTTTATTGGTGTGTCTCTATTCAGCCACATCCCCAGTTGGATGTAGGAAGGTGACAGCCAGCAGCTCCAGCCCATGACCCTTAATCCACTAACTGTCCCCCATCCCTTCATAGCTCATTTGTTTAAGAATGGAGAGGGCTTCCAGCAGCCGGTAATCCTACACACACACACACACACACACACACACAATCCTGGTCCATGGGAGTAGGAAACCGTGTACACCACCAACCTACTTTGGTTGAGTACATTTTACATTTACATTTTAGTCATTTAGCAGACGCTCTTATCCAGAGCGACTTACAGGAGCAATTAGGGTTAAGTGCCTTGCTTAAGGGCACATCGACAGATTTTTCACCTAGTCTGCTTGGGGATTAGAACAAGCGACCTTTCGGTTACTGGCACAACGCTCTTACCCACTAAGCTACCTGCCGCCCTGTACTATATACATGGTGACTGCAGCATTCACTTTGCTCTGAATACTCCTAAACACTCACTATACATACAGTACACTCATAAAGCCACACACACTGGCAGGTCATGCAGAGGGTCCCTGTTCATCATATGGCTGGCCCCGCTGGGTACTGACTATGAGGTGTTTTGCTGAGACAAACACAACCACCGCAATAGATATAAATAGTAGTCTCCATCGGGGGGAACGAGTGTGACTACTACTACCGCAACACCACAGCACCAGAGCAGCACAGTCCCTGCTGATCCCTCTCCTCACAACTAAACAACAAATGCATTTTGCATGATGAGGCTGTATTTTACAGCAGAAAAAAAGCAGTGTGTGCAGATCTATTATGGCACAGAACACGAGGAGAGAGAGAGAGAGACAGAGAGAGAGACAGAGACAGAGAGAGCATGGTCTACTCTACTGACATGCTGGTCCAGAATAAGCCATTGAGCATTACTGTACAAATCCTCTTATAGAGGAGAGAAGAGTGGAGGGAGCATCAGAGTGACAGGACCTTTGGGGAAAGAGGAGAGGAGAGGAGAGGAGAGGAGAGGAGAGGAGAGGAGAGGAGAGGAGAGGAGAGGAGAGGAGAGGAGAGGAGAGGAGAGGAGAGGAGAGGAGAGGAGAGGAGAGGAGAGGAGAGGAGAGGAGAGGAGAGGAGAGAGCACTGAGATGGACAGATAATGTAGTAGATCACTATACTGTTGATTCAGTGTCCTGCCATTCAGTGTCCTGCCATTCAGTGTCCTGCCATTCAGTGTCCTGCCATTCACAAACGCACAAAGCACATTTCTTTCCAGTAAGTTGCAAGCTCAAAACCAACAGTGCACATAAAACCTGATGTGAAGACAAGACAGTGGTCAAGAGGCTGAAAGCATTTTCAGGAAGATACACTCATCACTCTATCCAACACCAACCCATCCCTATAAGAGCAACATCACGGTCAAAAGGATAAAAGTACATGCTGGAGATAAATAGTCTCTGTTCTGGCCACCCCATGATCCATCCATTTGAAGGACGCATTTAACCTGAGGAAACCAGAGGTTATAAGATCCTGTGTGTTTGGAGACAGAGGGGGACTGGATGACCTGGCATGCTGGCAGGCTGTAGTGACTGAGGGTGGATACACCTTTTTCCTGCATCTTCAGCAGCTTTTACAATCTATGATCCCTTACATAATTGTTCCAGCCCTGCCTTTTCCTCCGCTCCTCTCTGGTCGGCCTTCTCTTCCCTTTCCAAAAAGCCAACATGTAACACATGCAGGCACAAATGCACGCATAGACAGATGCATACAGGCACACACACACACACACACACACACACACACAGAACCTTGAACTTGAGGGCCGACAAAGCCCAGACTGGAGCGGGGGCTGTTCTTTCCCGCAAAAATTATTTTCAACATATGACCCAGGACTCCTGGGAGTTCTAGCACGCTCTGAGAGAGGAGAAAAATAGAGCTCAATTTGCCTCACGCCTCCAAAATCCCCCTCCCACACACACACACACACACACACACACTGACACCCCCCCTCCACCCACCCACGCACACACACCCCAAACCTCCGTATTGTTGGCCTGGTCGAGATCTGTTTTGAATCTTTTCATCCATTCTTCATGTGGAACCCTTTACTAGGCAGCCCCGTATATCAGCCAGCCAGGGAGGGAGCATGGACTGGAGATGAGAGGAATCATGGCTGTTATTGAGAACCTCTGCGTGCTCTCTCCAATACTAGGACCCTTCTGCTGGGACACAACAGTTCACAGTTCCTGCCACGCACGTCACACTCACTTATCAATGTTTCTTAAGACCCTTTAAGACTTTTTAAGATTGAGAAAACAGTGCTGAGGTCCAGGAGGATTTCCAAATGAAACCCATGTGCTGTCCCCAGTCTCTCCTAACACACCAGAACACAGAGCGCATTTATGCAGCTACATCTACTCTCCAAACCCTATCAAATCCATTTAGAGAGGAACTGATTCAACTTCCATGTGAGCCAGTCTGTCAATAATCCTAAAACTCCAACTTAACTAACTCCAATTTACTGTAACTTCACTTCAACTCAAGCAGGTGGTCGAGGGGTATAGCAAGGGTATATAACGGTAGCACATGCTCCACCATTTAAAATGTGGACTCAACATTCAGTCTCTCTTAAAAATGAGATGATATCTCAATAACATTGACCTAGGTGAATAAAGGTTAAATGCAATAGAAACATCTGCTTGTTTGGACCTATAGTAGGGCGTGTGTGATAGGAACAGTGTGTCTGAAATTATAAGATGGTGACGTATTGACTTGAAACCCCTCTGGCCAAACACCCACACACACACTCTCTCTTTCTCTCTCTCTCTCGCAACCCATCCACCATACAGTATCAACTCCCCCTCTCTGCTGTATCTGTTTGTATGATATTGAGCCAGGCCAAGCAAGGTCTCTGTTATATAGCCAGCAGGGCATCAGGGTGGTGTCAACCACACAGCAGTCACAACACAGAGCACAGCCAGCCTGACAAAGGTGACTCACACTGGGCTGAATCACACAGGGAGGCCTGGGTAGAGAACCAGACAACCCACCAATCAATGCATAAGATATATATTTAGACTGATATACAGTATATGTATATATGACTGTTAAAACTCAGATGAGAGAGAGAGAGAGAGAGAGAGAGAGAGAGAGAGAGAGAGAGAGAGAGAGAGAGAGAGAGAGAGAGAGAGAGAGAGAGAGAGAGAGAGAGAGAGAGAGAGAGAGAGAGAGAGAGAGAGAGAGAGAGAGAGAGAGAGAGAGAGAGAGAGGCTATTCAAGGTAGTATTGACCAGTCTGGCTGACTGGTGGTGGCCCTTCAGGCTTAGATCGAGAAGTAACTGATTGGCGCAGCAGTGGATATGGATATTGATGCTATCTATAACCACGACCACAGTCAGCAGCCACTAGTGACCTCTAGACAGAGAGATGGAGAGGCATGCAGAACACATAGGCACTATTACCAATAAAATGTAGTCTTCATATTATTTCTGTCTGCTACCCTTTCCTTTTAATGCAGTTGTAGTAGTCTAAATCCAGATTGGCCTGCTGGGATCCAATCTATTTCTGCAGGACTGCAGTGGTAACCTATAGCTGGTCCCAGATCTGTATGTGCTTTAGTGCCCTCACTATTGTTGTCATGCCGTACATACACATTGAGAGCTTACCACTGGGCACAGATGTCAATTCATTGAAATGACGTGGAAACAACGTTGATTTAACGTTGATTTAACCAGTGTGTGCCCAGTGGGTTGGGTTCTATCTGCAAAAAAAATGATTCTGAGATAATTGGCCTTAAAGTTCTGAACCCTCATTGGTTTGAATGGTGTCGGCAATTTTTATATTAACAACATGAATTGGGGTATTTAGTGTACTATATAAGTAGAGAACTTAGAACAGAAAAAGGATATGTCAACAACTCAATTTTGACAAAAATGCAGATAGAACCTTATAGTCCCAAGCTCTTGACCTACTGATCAGGCCAGTGGTGCCCTGGGAGGGCCAGTCAGTTTGGGAGGCCGCTGTACTGTGGTATACTTTCAAGGACTTCAGTCCACCTGAATAAATGGTGGATCGGCACACTGTGAGCTCTGTGCTGCAACAGAGCAAAGGGACGTCTTCTAGCTGGACTAGCTAAGCGTGAGTTGCTCTAAAATGTGGAGAGCTCATATAGTCATTGAACCATGACCCATCAACTTTTCAGCTGCACTTCTCTTAGCTACTTCACAGAGGGTGGGCCTTGGGTAAACATGGAGGTCCAGAGGAGCCCCATCTATTCCAAAGACCAAACCTAAACCAAATCAAATCAAATTTTATTGGCCACATGCGCTGAATACAACAGGTGCAGACATTACAGTGAAATGCTTACTTACAGCCCTTAACCAACAGTGCATTTATTTTTAATAAAAAAGTAGAATAAAACAACAAAAAAGTGTTGAGAAAAAAAGAGCAGAAGTAAAATAACATAACAGTAGGGAGGCAGCTGGTAGAGCACGGCGCTTGTAACGCCAAGGTAGTGGGTTCGATCCCCGGGACCACCCATACACAAAAAAAAATGTATGCACGCATGACTGTAAGTCGCTTTGGATAAAAGCGTCTGCTAAATGGCATATTATTATTATTATTATTACTATATATACAGGGGGGTACCGGTGCAGAGTCAATGTGCGGGGGCACCGGCTAGTTGAGGTAGTTGAAGTAATATGTACATGTGGGTAGAGTTAAAGTGACTATGCATAAATAATTAACAGAGTAGCGGCAGCGTAAAAAGATGGGGTGGGGGGGGGGCAGTGCAAATAGTCCGGGTAGCCATGATTAGCTGTTCAGGAGTCTTATGGCTAGGGGGTAGAAGCTGTTGAGAAGTCTTTTGGACCTAGACTTGGCACTCCGGTACTGCTTGCTGTGCGGTAGCAGAGAGAACAGTCTATCACTAGGGTGGCTGGAGTCTTTGACAATTTTGAGGGCCTTCCTCTGACACCGCCTGGTATAGAGGTCCTGGATGGCAGGAAGCAGGAACAAAGAACCTCCTTAATATTCTCTGTCTGAAGCCATTTTGCCATCCACAGAAGCAGGCACACGAGAAGGTCTGGGACCGTTGCTTCCTCTACTTGGCTTCTTTCCTGAATGTGGGTTGATCAGAGTAGAGGGCATAGAAGGTGAGTGTAGTAGGTGCTTAATGTCCAATTCTTCATTAGTCCAGATGAAGGTTAGGAGACAAGGAGACAAGGAAGACAAGCAGAGGAAGCCATATCAGACTATTGAGATACGCCTCCGAGGTGGTATGTGTCTCGCCTCGGCTGGGCTGGAGCGTGCATGACATAACCTCGCGGCTGCACGGGCACACAAGCGTAGCCAATGAAAACGGTGGGTTTTCACACTGAGTAAACAGAGTGGTTTGTGGCCAAACACACACACACAGACACACAGTCCGTCGGTAGACATGCTGTGAACGTAACTAAAGGGATAAAAACACTGATTCATACCATATGGTCTCTCACTCTACCAGTCAGTGCCGCACAAACACACACACACACAAACACGCACACACACACACACTTAAGTGCCACAGTTAAAGCTAGTAGAAATTACACTGCTAAGAAACACTTAACTTAATCTGTTAAAATGTGCCGTTCAGAATTGGCCATTAGAGTCTTCTGCTTCATGTCAAATGAGTGTGTGTGTGTGTGTGTGTGTGTGTGTGTGTGAACGAGGGGTGCTCTGCTCTCTCCTATAAGGCCTCAAAGTGGTTTGATACTTCAGGTGAAATAAAAAAGAAATAGAAAGAAATATGGACAGAAGTCCTGGTGGAGAGGAGCACTGGTGGAGAGGAGCACTGGTGGACAGGAGCACTGGTGGAGAGGAGCACTGGTGGACAGGAGCACTGGTGGAGAGGAGCACTGGTGGAGAGGAGCACTGGTGGACAGGAGCACTGGTGGAGAGGAGCACTGGTGGAGAGGAGCACTGGTGGACAGGAGCACTGGTGGACAGGAGCACTGGTGGAGAGGAGCACTGGTGGACAGGAGCACTGGTGGAGAGGAGCACTGGTGGAGAGGAGCACTGGTGGACAGGAGCACTG